>NW_007731699.1:10064-11843 GCF_000696425.1 Galeopterus variegatus
CGAGGCGCGGGAGCAATGCCAAGGGTTGCAATCCCATTGCCGGTCCCCGGTCTGGTACGGGGGCAACACTGAGGGTTGCGATCCGTTGCCGGACATGGAAAAAGACAAAAGACAAAAAAAAAAAATTTAAAAACAAAGGGCCGGCCCGGTGGCGCACTGGATAGTGCGCCGCTTGGGAAGTGCGGCGGCGCTCCCGCCCGAGGGTTCGGATCCCACGTACAGACCGGCTCCCACTCACTGGCTGAGCGAGGCGCGGGAGCAATGCCAAGGGTTGCAATCCCATTGCCGGTCCCCGGTCTGGTACGGGGGCAACACTGAGGGTTGCGATCCGTTGCCGGACATGGAAAAAGACAAAAGACAAAAAAAAAAAATTTAAAAACAAAGGGCCGGCCCGGTGGCGCACTGGATAGTGCGCCGCTTGGGAAGTGCGGCGGCGCTCCCGCCCGAGGGTTCGGATCCCACGTACAGACCGGCTCCCACTCACTGGCTGAGCGAGGCGCGGGAGCAATGCCAAGGGTTGCAATCCCATTGCCGGTCCCCGGTCCGGTACGGGGGCAACACTGAGGGTTGCGATCCGTTGCCGGACATGGAAAAAGACAAAAGACAAAAAAAAAAAATTTAAAAACAAAAATAAAAGAATGTATCATCAGGTAATTCAGACTCACGACAATGTGTGGGGTTTGTCAGACATGTACTGTCACAATGCAGCTTGACTGTCTTGCAGACAACCTCAATATTTTTAAACCGGCAGAGGCAGCAGGCCATATGGCTAGGTAAGATCCTATAAATGGAAACACAGAGAATTAAATTAATGGTAAAGGGGTTACTTGAGTAGGTAGAAGAGGCAGGCTAAGGCACCACAGGGCTGTGCAAAAAGAAGTTCATGCGGTGTATGGCGTGGACAGTTGGGTAGGAACCAGATGATGAATTGCTGCTGTTGAATATTGTAAATACGAAGGAAGACAAGAGGTGCCCAGTAGAAAGGTAAGTATGACAGTGGATATACTATACTGAGAATAAAAGCGATAGGGATTAGAATTGGGTGACACTGATCTATAGTCTAATTCAGAAGTATCTCTTCCCGTCTCAGAAGTCTCACTTTGGGATGAGAGTGCACAGGAAGAAGGTAGACTTCCAAGAAGAGTCTGAATAAACCCCTATTCTAGAGTCCCTTTCTCAATTCTTATTGGCTGTGGTAAGTATTAGAAATTACTCTGGGGCCAGCCCAGTGGCGCACTCGGTAGAGTGCGGTGCTTGGGAGCATGGCAGCGCTCCCGCCGAGGGTTCGGATCCCATATACAGACTGGTCTGCCTACTGGTTGAGCGCGGTGTGGGTGCGACACCGAGGGTTGTGATCCCATTACCGGTCATGAAAAAAGACAAAAAGGAAAAAAAAAAAAAGAAATTACTCTGGACATAAAAAATAGCTTAGTTTAAACAAGCATTGTGTGGCTAAACAATAACAGAGATCACATTGGCCAAATCTGGACAATTTGAGTATTCAAAAGAATGACGATGATAAGGTACAACATAATGTGAAGAATACATCAACTCATAATGATAATCAAAGATAAAAGAGTGGGGAGTTCTTCTTTACAGAATAGTGCCAGCTAATAAATGTAAAAGGAATTATAGAAAAGTGTCATTTTGCAACCACCAATATAGTAATTGATTTAGACAAGGATTATCATTGATGCACAGTTGAGTGTAAAGGCATTTGACAGTAGAATCTTTTTTTTTTTGTCCTTTTTTGTGACCGGCCACACCGCGCTCAGCCAG
>NW_007731699.1:12464-14845 GCF_000696425.1 Galeopterus variegatus
ACAACACCAAGTCAAGGGTTAAGATCCCCTTACCGGTCATCTTTATTTAAAAAAAAAAAAAGGAGGAAACAGACAAATCCAGACAAAACACAACTTGTGGGACAACTTACAAGACAACTGTCTTAGACTCTTCAAAAGTGCCACTTTCATAAAAGACCAAAAAGAAGTAGGTAAATGTTTTAGACTAAAGGAAACAAAGACATAACATGGGATACCTGATCTTTGATTGGATCCTGGATCAAAACAAAACAGATCTAAAGAACATTATTGATTTTTGACTAAGATGGAGTAACAGGGACCAATTTAACTTCCCACCTGAAAGAACTGAAAAGCGAGACAAAATATACGAAACAACAGTTCTGAAGACATTGGACATCAGGCAATGACAGACAGTGATCTCCAAAAGATGGGAAATAAATGAAGTAAGCCCTGTGACTGCCCAGCTTACTGCCTTGAGACAGTTTCCAGGCTGTGGTGCAAGGGTCGGGGAGACTCAGGCAAAGACTTGTGGACTTCTTGATTAAGGAAATGGAGCTGAGAATCCAGGAAAACCGAGGTGACAACAATTCACAAAGCAGAGTACTAGACAGAAAAGAAGTGCACAGAGAAAGAACTCTGGAGTTATGCAGAGGGGTCTCTCGAGTTTTCAGCAAAGTACTGATCGTTGCGTGTGTATGAGGAAACTACTCAAGGCTGGGGAAAGAACCAGTTGAAAGCATTAGACAGGCATGGTGCTGATAACACTCAGGTCAAGGGTTCAGATCATCCTACTGGCCATCTGTAAAAACAAAGCAAAACAATTAAAAAAGCATAAGGAGCTGGCCCTTGGCTCACTTGGGAGAGCGTGGTGCTGACAACACCAAGTTGAGGGTTAAAATCCCCTTACCAGTCATCTTTTAAAAAAAATAAAAGTATAAGAATAATTGAATTATATGCAGGGTTAGGAATAGTGCCTGTTCCTGTGACAGCCTGCAAAACCTCATGAGTCAAGGGCCATTGGGTACTCAGAAAGGTCTTGCCTTAACAGTTGTGAATAATGAGCTCTACACTAAAGGCTACTCTGTGATCCCAACTAACAAATCTTCAAATTTATTTTTATTTTTATTAATATTATTATTTTTGCCTTTTTCGTGACCAGTAAGGGGATCGCAACCCTTGGTGTGGTGTCACCCGCACCACGCTCAGCCAGTGAGCGCACGGGCCATTCCTATATGGGATCCGAACCTGCGGCGGGAGCGTTGCTGTGCTCCCAGTGCCGCCTTCTCCAGAGTGCGCCACGGGGTCGACCCCAAATATTCAAATTTAGACCCAAAAGGATAAAATTGTTTTGGGGTTTTTTGTTTGTTTGTTTTTGTTNGGTACTCAGAAAGGTCTTGCCTTAACAGTTGTGAATAATGAGCTCTACACTAAAGGCTACTATGTGATCCCACCTAACAAATCTTCAAATTTATTATTATTATTATTATTATTATTATTATTATTATTTGCCTTTTTCGTGACCGGGAAGGGGATCGCAACCCTTGGTGTGGTGTCACCCGCACCACGCTCAGCCAGTGAGCGCACGGGCCATTCCTATATAGGATCCGAACCTGCGGCGGGAGCGTCGCTGTGCTCCCAGCGCCGCATTCTCCAGAGTGCGCCACGGGGTCGACCCCAAATCTTCAAATTTAGACCCAAAAGGATAAAATTGTTTTGGGGTTTTTTGTTTGTTTGTTTTTGTTTTAAGATGACCAGTAAGGGGATCTCAACCCTTGACTTGGTGTTGTCAGCACCACGCTCAGCCAGTGAGCCTACCGGCCATCCCTATATAGGATCCAAACCTGTGGCCTTGATGTTATCAGCACCACACTCCCCCAAGTGAGCCACGGGACAGCCCTGATAAAATTGTTTTGAGTAATTTAACTTTACCCAGAATATGCTCAAGCATATTTACAGGAGTATAAAAATATACAGCACCCAACAAACTAAACTTCACAATGCCTGGAATCAAATTAAAAATTACCAACAAGGTTCAATTCTGGTACCATCCAGCCATGGAGCAGGGGGAGGGAAATTACCAAGCATGCAAAGAAGAAAGAAAATAGGACTCATATCAAGGGGAAAAAAACAAAACTAACCTAGAACCTACAAGTATGTTAGGATGAGCAGACAAAAACATTGGAACAGTTATTATAAATGTATTTGGCATATGTTAAAAAACTTAAAGACTGAAAAAGTTAAGTAGAGACACAGAATATATAAAACAGGGCCGGCCCGGTGGCACACTCGGTAGAACCGTCTGTATGTGCACACTCGGTAGAGTGCGGCGCCTGGGAGCGCCGCGGCGCTCCTGCCGAGGGTTCGGATCCCATATAGAGACCGGTCCACTCACTGGTTGAGCG
>NW_007731699.1:15915-17415 GCF_000696425.1 Galeopterus variegatus
AATTGATTTTTTTTTTTTTTGTCCTTTTTGAGACCGGCCGCACTGCACTCAGCCAGTGAGCATTGTGAGGGCACCGGCCATCCCTATATAGGATCCGAACCCGCGGCGGGAGCGCTGCTGCACTCCCAGCGCCGCACTCTCCTGAGTGCGCCATGGGCTCGGCCCAGAAATTGAATTTTTAAAAATAGCATCAAAAATATAAAATACTTAGACATAAATCTGACAAAAAAGGTAAGACTTGCACACTGAAAAATACAAAACATTGCTGAGAGAAATTAAGGAAGACCTAAATAAATGGAGAGAGATAATGTGTTCATGGATCAGAAGATTCAATATGAGGATACTTCAAAAAGTTTGTGGAAAAACAGAATTAAAAGATAACACGGGGGTCTGGGTGGTTAGCTCAGTTGGTTAGAGCACAGCCTTATCAACATTCATGGGTTTGGATCCCTATACCGGCCAGCCATCCCAAAAACAACAACAACAGAAACAAAACAAAAACATAATATGAATCTTTATGTGAACTTTTTGAAGCCCCTCATATTAATAAGATGTCAATTTTTCCCAAATTGATCAAAATCCCAGCAGGGTTTTCTGTGGAAACTGACAAGCTTATTCTACAATTCAAATGGAAAAAGCTCCTAGATTAACCAAGACAACTTTGAAAAGCTGGAGGACTGACACTGTCTGATTTTAAGACTTATTAGGAAGCTACACTTCCAAGGCACTGTTGTATTGGTATAAAGACAGACAAATAGATCAAGGGAGCAGAAAAGAAAGTCCAGAAGAACATAGATAAGGACAACTGATTTTGAGGTTCAAAGAGTTCAGTGGAACAAGAATAGTATTTTCAACAAATGGTGCTGGAATAATTGGATGTCCACATGCAAAAAAGTGAACTTCAAGCCATACTACATACAAAAATGAACTCAACTTAGTTCACAGACCTAAATGTAAAACCTAAAACTATAAAACTTATAGAAGAAAACACAGGATAAAATCTTTGTGGCCATGGATTACATAAGATTTCAGAGATACAACCCCAAAAGCATGATGTATAGAAGAAAAAAATTTTGATAAATTAGGTATCATCAAAATTAAGAATTTCTGCCATGCAAAAGACACTGTTGAGAGACTGGAAACACAAGCCACAGATGGGAGAAAACGCTTAGCAAATTACATGTTGGATAAAGGACTTATTTCCAGAATATATGAAGAACTTTCAAAACTCAATATAAAATAGGCAAAAGATTAAAAGACATACAGATGGGCAAATCACATGAAAAGATATTCAACATCATTAATCATTAAGGAAATGCATATTAAAGCTGCACTAAGGTACCATTACATACCTATTAAACCATCTAAAATTAAAAAGACTGGCCATAGTAAAAGTGTTGGAAAAGATGTAGAGAAAATAAAGCTCTCATACACTGCTCATGGGATGTAAAATGGTACAACCCCTTTGGAAAATAGTTTGATAGTTCAAAAACTTAAACA
>NW_007731699.1:18323-20750 GCF_000696425.1 Galeopterus variegatus
AAGATATTCAACATCATTAATCATTAAGGAAATGCATATTAAAGCTGCACTAAGGTACCATACATACCTATTAAACCATCTAAAATTAAAAAGACTGGCCATAGTAAAAGTGTTGGAAAAGATTTAGAGAAAATAAAGCTCTCATACACTGCTGATGGGATGTAAAATGGTACAACCCCTTTGGAAAATAGTTTGATAGTTCAAAAACTTAAACATACACCAACCGCATGGTCCAGCCATTCCATTTATGGGTATTTATCCAAGAGAAATGGAAGTATACATACACACAAAGACTTGTACACAAATGTTCACAGCAATTTTATTTGTAACAGCCCAAAATTGGAATAACCCAAATGTCCATCGACAGGTGAATAGATAAACAAATTGTGGTATATTCATAAAATGCAACACTGTTCAGCAATAAACTATTGATACACACAACATAGATAAATCTTAAAATAATCATTCCAAGTGAAAGAATCCAGTTAAAAAAGAGTACATACTGTATGATTCCATTTATATAACTCTACAAAATGCAAACTAATCTATAGTAACAGAGAGCAGATACAGGTTGCACAGGGATTGGAAAGAACGAGGAGGATGGGAGGGAGAAATTACAAAGAGACATGAGGAGACTTTGAGGTGTTGAACATTTGATTTTGGTGATAGCTTCATGGTGCATACATATATCAATACAGATTATTTACTTTATGTTGGTTATACCTTAAAAAACTGTTAAAAATAAATGATATAATTGAGACAACTGGGGAAATTTGAATATCAACTATTAGGTAACATTGTGCAGGAAGTTAATCCTTTGGTGTGTTAATAGTTATTGTAGTTATATAGGTAAATGTCCTTGAATTTAGGCACAAAGTACTATTATATCTGAAACATTTTTTTTTCCTTTTTGTCTTTTTTCATGACCGGCAACGGATTGCAACCCTCAGTGTCGCGCCCGTACCGGACCAGGACCGGCAACAGGATCGCAACCCTCGGTGCTGCGTCCGCACCTCGCTCAGCCAGTGAGCGGCCGGTCTGTATGTGGGATCCGAACCCTCGGCGGGAGTGCCGCCGCGCTCCCAAGCAATGCACTGTAGTGGTGCGCCACCGGGCCGGCCCTCTGAAACATTTTTGAAATGGTCCATCCAGAGAGACAGAATGACAGACAGAAAGAAAGGAGTATGTTAACAACTGAATCCACATGAAGGATACGAGGGTGTCCATTGTACTAACTCTTTGATCTTTCTAGTGGGTTTAAATTTTTTCAAGAGAAAAATTTGAGCAAAAAAGATACCCAGCCTATTGATTAGCTTATTATTATGGTTTACCGGGTGCAGTTTCAGGGAGATAAAAACTCTCTGTGACTGGAGTAAATCCTCAAGGTTAACTTTAAGCAGTATAGCATGGTGATTAGGAATACAGATTCCATAGCCAGACTAGGCTCGAATCCCAGCTCTGCTAATAATGTGACGTTGGGTGAACTGCTTAATCTCTGTTGCTCAGCCTCTCTGTAATAATAGCATCTACCTCTAACGAGTTTTTAGGAAAAAATGAATCAATACCTGAAAAGGGCCTGAGGCATGGTGAGTGCTCAATAAATGTTAATTACTTATTAACTTGCAGAGGCTGCCTGAAAACTAATCATGCTCTCCCACCTTGGGCGCCTTCTCTGAATCCTCCAAAATGATGACTTTATTAGGACCACGTTACGACTGTCTAAACAGAAGTGTGTTTCTCGGGTCCGTGAAGGCTGAGTCGGCAGTACAATGTAAAGAGTTTTAGATAAAAACTGCATCCAATAAGTTGGCCAGACACATTTTTCAAACCTCTAGAAGGGTAATTATGTGTGACTAATATTATTGCTCTGAGTCTGGTGGAAGCCTCTGATCTTCATATAGAAAGAAGGACCCAGAAGAGGAATCCAGCATTTGACGTCTACGGCAGCCTCAACTGTGACACAAAGTGTTTGCTGTTCCTTTCCTGCCCCAACGTTTTATTTTGGAAAATTTCAAATCTACAGGAAACTTGAAAGAATGGTATAATGAACATCTGTATCCCTTTCACCTGGATTGAACAATTGGTGACACTTCACCACATCTGCCTTCAGCATGGGTGTGTTTATATATAATTTTCTGGGCAAACCATTTGAGAGTAAGTTGCAGACATAATAACCCATCACTGCTACACACTTCAGTGTGCATCCCATAACAACCAAGGCATTCGCCTACATACCCCAATACTATTCTCACCCAATGAAATTTAATATGAATATCTCTGACTCCTATATAGTCCACATAAAAATTTTCCCAATTGTCCCAGTCATGTCATGGCTTTTTTTTTTTCCTTCCTTTTTGTCTTTTTTCGTGACCGGCAACGGATCGCAACCCTCAGTGTCGCGCCCGTACCAGACCGGGACCAGCAACG
>NW_007731699.1:21735-29210 GCF_000696425.1 Galeopterus variegatus
AATGTCTAAACTCCAAGGACTTTCAATAATGAACTCCACTGTGGCAGTTGCTTTAATCTCTTTGTGGCCTTGATGGCAAACGGCTACAGAGAACGACAGCACTTTTCTTTTTTATTTTTTATTTTTGTGACCGGTAAGGGGATCGCAACTCTCAGCATGGTGTCGTCCGCACCACGCTCAGCCAGTGAGCGCACCGGCCATTCCTATATAGGATCTGTACCCACAGCCTCAGCGCTCCCAGCGCCGCACTCTCCCGAGTGAGCGACAGGGTCGGCCCAAACGACAGCACTTTTCTTATCCACTCGTGGTCAAGAGAAAAGCAGATAGAACCCTACTACCATGGATAACAAAGTTAAAGAGCTAGTTGATGAGAACTTTGACTATGCAGTGAGAAGGTCATCTAGCCAACATGGAAGGGGTCGGCTGTGTCAGATGCTACAGGAGGTTGAGGGCGATGAGGCTAGAGCCGTAACTGATGGATCTGATGACAACGTCGTGAAGATAGTCAAGGAGGTGACCTGACAAGTATGACTGCAGCAGACTGCAAATGAAGGGCCTTTTCCATACTGATCTTGTGTAATCCCCTCAACCAGACTTAGCACANGATCGCAACTCTCAGCATGGTGTCGTCCGCACCACGCTCAGCCAGTGAGCGCACCGGCCATCCCTATATAGGATCCGTACCCACAGCCTCAGCGCTCCCAGCGCTGCACTCTCCCGAGTGAGCCACAGGGTCGGCCCAAACGACAGCACTTTTCTTATCCACTCGTGGTCAAGAGAAAAGCAGATAGAACCCTACTACCATAGATAACAAAGTTAAAGAGCTAGTTGATGAGAACTTTGACTATGCAGTGAGAAGGTCATCTAGCCAACATGGGAGAGATCGGCTGTGTCAGATGCTACAGGAGGTTGAGGGCGATGAGGCTAGAGCAGTAACTGATGGATCTGATGACAACGTCGTGAAGATAGTCAAGGAGGTGCCCTGACAAAAATGACTGCAGCAGATTGCAAATGAAGGGCCTTTTCCATACTGATCTTGTGTAATCCCCTCAACCAGACTTAGCACAACAGCACATTTCTATTTAGCTTGCCATACTGGAGGGAGGATGGCAAAATGTAGGCTGAGGTGAGTTGTGTAACAAACTGTCACAATGGGGCCCTGCAGAAATAAAAAACCGCAAAAAAATGAAATACCTCGCACCCTACATAAAAATTAACTCAAAATGGATCATAGACCTAGAAGAAAACATAGGAGAAAATCTTTGTGAGTTTTGATTAGCCAATGGGTGCTTATACAAAGACTTCTTAGGTCAGACACAAAAAAGCACAAGCCATTCAAGAAAAAATTGCTATATTAGACCATCAAAATTGAAACATTAAAAACTTCAGCTCTTCAGAAGACACTTTTAATAGAATAAGAAGATTAGCCACAACCTGAGAGAAGATTGTGAAACAGATATCTGAGAAAAAGTACTTGTATCCAGAGTATATAATACAGCATTCTTAACAATCAATAAGAAGATAAATATCCAATCAAAATATGGGAATTGAGGGCCGGCCCACAGCTCACTCGGGAGAGCGTGGTGCTGACAACACCAAGTCAAGGGTTAAGATCCCCTTACAAGTCATCTTTAAAAAAATAAACATATAATAAATAATAAACATAAATAAAAAATAAATATATAAACAGACACCAGTAAAGAAGATATTTGCACATGAACAGACACTCAATATCATCAGCTATTAAAGAAATGCAAATTAAAACCATAATGACTACACACCTACTAGTAGAAAGGCAAACATTTTTTTTTTTCCTTTTTGTCTTTTTTCGTGACTGGCAACGGAATCGCAACCCTCGGTGTCGCGCCTGTACCGCGCTCAACCAGTGAGCGGACCGGTCTCTATATGGGATCCAAACCCTCGGTGGGAGCGCCGCCACGCTCCCAAACGCCGCACTCTACCGAGTGCACCACCGGGCCGGCCCAAGGTAAACATTTTTTAAAAACCCAAAATAGGGCCGACCCCGTGGCGCACTCGGGAGAGTGTGGAGCTGGGAGCGAAGCAACGCTCCTGCCGCGGGTTCAGATCCTACATAGGAATGGCCGGTGCACTCACTGGCTGAGCGTGGTGTGGGCGACACCACACCAAGGGTTGCGATCCCCTTACCGGTCACGAAAAAGACAAAAAAAATAAAAATAAAAATAATAATAATAATAATAAAACAACTAAATGAAAGTAAATCTAAGAAAAAAATAACTTACAGTTTTTCCAATTCAAGAGTCATCAGGAGGGCGTTCTCAATTATTGTAAGTGACACTTGTCTTGCTCCCATGTCTCTGAAGGAGAAAGCCCAAGCATTCATGATAGGAACCCCAATACAAAAGTTCTGTACTTAGAAAGACATTTCAAGGACATATAAGTATTTCAAATTTGGCTTCTCTATAAAATAGAAAAGCTTAAGAGTTTATTGGCCATAGAAGATGATTCTAGAGAGCTCTTATTGAATAAATTTAAGTTTATTTGCACCATTAAATTAATGGCATTGGCATTGAATAGTAGAACCTCTACCTTTTTTTTTTAACCATTATCTTTTTATTTTGTTTTTGTATTCACCTGTCTTGATTACTCTTTTTTTCCCCTTCTTTTAAATAATGTATACCTCTTCCTCTTTGCTTTCTGGGATAAGTGATATTTCTACACGTGTTTCTTCCAATGCTAGCTGTCTTGCCCATTATACATCCTTTCTTAGTCCTTTCCTTTGCCAATAACTTTTTCCCCAAATAACCCAGTTAAAATTAAAATTATGATATTTCAGCCTAAGTGAAAATACTTAGTCTTTGATGAAAGGAAAAAAGAGCAGAAGTCATCTCATGACTCATGACATTGTAATACAGATATTTTAATGCTGGCAATTTAAAAAGATGTGGGTCTTCAACAGTAGTGAGAGGATTATGATTGAGAATTCTGAAAAATGCAATGAAATTAAAATTACATTTTCAATATGAATGAAACTACATGAAAAGTTTATATTCTATTTTGGTATGGAACTTGTAGGTAAAAAAAATCATTTTCTGTCTTTACCTATAAATCACCCTTAGAATCTGTAAAGTACTCTTCCTTTGGAAACCAAAAGATGAAGTAGAGAGAGAAAAAGAAAAGAAGAAAAAAAGAATGGATAGCAAAGAAAAAATATTCCAAAAAACTTTTCAGGTCAAAAATCCTAGAAGTGACTTCACCAGTAGAAAGACCTCACTCTTCAGGAAACAGTATTTATAGTGTCCTCCATAATTCAAGGTGCTTGTCTTTCACCTTTAGAAATTTCAAAAAAAAAATCATGGTTAATCCATCCAGTCAAGAAAAAAATTGGTCCAGGCCGGCTGGTTACTCAGTTGGTTGCAGCACTGCCTTATGTAACATCAAGGTCAAGAGTTTGGATGTCCTTACCAGCCAGCCACAAAACAAAACGAAACAAACAAACAAAAAACTGTGAGAAAAAAAATGGGACCAATTCCTTGGCTTTGGAGCCAAAGAAAAAGGTTTACATCCTAAGAGAAGGAACTGGTCAAAACCATAACCCCATCACAGACATACCAGCCCTTGTGTTCTTGTATCACATCACAGCCTTTGTTTCATTGCATGTAATCACCTGTATACTTGTCAATCTCCTGGAATGTCAGCTGCTGAAGGGCAGGGGCCACACCTTACTGTCATTGTCATCTTTGTGCCTGGCAGAGTGCCAGAAATTTACTAGGTATTTAATAAATGTTTGTTGACTAAATAAATAACATTTTGTTTGTAAATTAATAAAATGAATATGTTTATTTTTTGATGCAAATTTTTATTCCAAAGTGCTGGAATAGATTTTCTTCAAGCAAACAAAGAAAAACAACAACAACAAAAAAGAAAAGAAACAGGTAACTCGATTCAAGAATCATTAGTGTACTTTTGCAGAACACTATAAAAATAATTAATTACAGCTAATATCTATTCAGCTATTCAGCTACCAGGCATCTGTGATAAGCATTTCACATTTATTCCTCACAATAACTTTATATGGTAGATATTATTATTACCCCATTTTATAAATGAGGAAACTGAGGCACAGAGAGGTTACACAACATGTCCTAGGTGGCCAAGCTAGTAAGAAGCAAAGCTGGAATTTGAACTCAGTTCTGACTCCAAAGCCTGTGTTTAACCTGTATAAAGAAAAGGGGGTTAAAATAGCTGTAACGTTTTTTTTTTTTTTTTTGTCTTTTTGTCTTTTTCCGTGTCCGGCAATGGATCGCAACCCTCAGTGTTGCCCCCGTACCGGACCAGGGACCGGCAACGGGATCACAACCCTCAGCGTCGCTCCCGCGCCTCGCTCACCGGTCTGTATGTGGGATCCGAACCCTCGGGCGGGAGCACCGCCGTGCTTCCCAAGCGGCGCACTATCCAGTGCGCCACCGGGCCGGCCCAAAATAGCTGTAACTTTAACCTTAATTTTGAGAAGATTAAATATAGAAAAAACTGTTCAAACCTCATGTATTTATCTGGGAAAGCATCTATGAGAATTACACTTTCTCTTTTTATTTCTTTCCCCTAATCATTTTCCATGATTAAATATTAAATTAATCCATGGTCGTTGAGACTAGAGATTTAAAATCATGTTGTAGGTGAAAATGGTGGAGTAAGGACATCTGAAACCTCATCCCTACATAAAGACAACAAGAACAAAAAATGGCAAAAATGGCCAGAATCAACTTTTTCAGAACTCTGGAAATTTAACCAAGGCTTGTAGCAACCAAGGAGCATATAAATAAATATTCCAGAAAAATGGCTGAATTTCTGTAACAACAGTAGACTTGTATCATTTTAACTTGCCTTAGACCATTTCTCACTGTCAAGCTTAGTGGTAACCTGAAAATTAGCCCATATCCCCAGTACCAGAGGGAACAAAATGGAGCTGGTTCTCCTTACAAACCTCATTCCCAATCAATTGTCATTATATGACCTGTCTGGTGGTTCCCTGGAAGACCTCACTTGAAACATTTGTCTTTGGGCTGGTCCTGTGGCTCACTTGGGAGAGTGTGGTGCTGATAACACCAAGGCCACAGGTTCAGATCCCTATATACGGATGACCAGTATGCTCACTGGCTGAGCGTGGTGCAGACAGCACCAAGCCAAGGGTTAAGATCCCCTTACCAGTTATCTTTAAAAAAAAAAAAAGAAAGAAAAGTTTGTCTTTATTTGATCTGACTAACGGCTGTCTGGTGCTAAAAGTTTCTCACCAGAGGATGCTTTTGGAAAAAAATTACAGGTAATTTTTTTAAAATGACAGCTGTGTGAGGCAATAAATAATGAAAAATAGCCTAATCAAAAGCTTAATAGGAAAAGCTGAGGAATAAGATGTCCTTAGGAACTTTGAAAATACTCCAACATATCCTTGGGAAACTTAGAACATCATGAGATATATTCTTGGAATCTGGAAGGCCATACACCTGTGTAGGGCTGTGAGCATGGTCAGGAAAGACCTGAGAAGGCCCTGAACTCTCAACCCTGGATAATCTTGAGGTTCTGCACAGCAGGAAGTGGAAGTTAAGGCAGAGCTGTAAACTGCTGGTGGAGTGTTGATGGCGTGCCCTAATATGCACACACAGCCCCTTGGCAAAAACTTGGAGACTTATTGGTTCCAGGCATTTAATGAAATCTCTGTTCAATCATTAGCTGACCACTGAGATAACCAAGTAAAGACTTCATTGGCCACACATGACAAAGAACACAGAGTGTACAGAATAAGTTCAGAAAAGCCTCTAAATAAACAGGAACTACTAAAACAAGCAGCAATAACATCAAACCCTGGGGGTGGGGATCTGATCTCCAGAATCACTACATTATATTATTTAAAATACCCAGTTTTCAACAAAAATTCATGAGAGGTGCAAGGAAACAAAGTATGGCCCAAACATGGGGGTGGGGGGTGGGAAAGAAATCAGTAGAAACTTCCTTTGGAAGCCCAGATGTTAGACTTACTAGACAAAGATTTAATTCAGCTTTGTAAAATATGTTGAAGAGATAAAGAAAACCATTTAGTTCTATAGACTAAAGAATTAAAGGAAAGTATGAGAACAATGTCTCATTGTAGAATAACAATAGATAGAAATTATAAAAGGGAGCCAAATAGAAATTCTGGGTTTGGAAAGTGTAACTAAGATGAAAAATTCACCAGAGAGTCTCAGTAATGGACATGAGCAGGAAGAAAAAAGAATCAAGAACTTGAAGGTCAGTTGAGATTATTGAGTCTGAAAAAAAGAAAGAAAAAAGAATTAAGAAAAATGAATGGAGTCTCAGAGACCCATTTGTGAGACACCATCAAGTTTACTAACATACAAGTAATGAGAGTCTCAGAAGGAGAAGGGAAAGAGAAAGGAGCAGAAAGAATATTTGAAAAAATAATAGCCAAAACTTCCAAAACGTGATGGAAAACATTAATTTACACATTCAAGAAGCTGAAGGTACTTCAAGTAGGATAAATTCAAAGAGATCCACACCTAGACACATCATAATCAAACTGCCAGAAGCCAAAGACAGAACATAATGAAAGCAGCAAAAGAAAAGCAACTTATCACATACAAGGAATCCTCAGTAAGATTAATAGCTGACTTATCATCAGGAATAATGGAGACTAGAAGGCAGTGAGATGGCATACTCAAAGTGCTGAAAGAAAAAAAACCTGTCAACCAAGAATTCTATTATCTGGCAAAACTATCCTTGATAAACAAAAACTAAGAGTTTGTTGCTAGAAGACCTTCCCTGTAATAAATACAAAAAGTGGTCCTTCAGACTGAACTGAAAGACAGTGGATAGTAACTTGAACCCACATGAAAAAATAAAAAGCACCTAACTATGTAGGTAAGTATAACAGACAGTATAATGTATTTTTAAAACATCTTTTATCTCCTATCTGATTTAAAAGATCAATTGCATAAAGCAATAATTATAAATCTATGTTGATGGACACAAAATGTATAAAGAGGTAATATGGGACAATTACAGTATAAAGGAGAGAGTGAATGGAGCTATACAGGAGCAAATTTTATGATATTATTAAAAATAAGTTGGTATTAATATAAATCAGAATTACAGTAAGATGTAAATGGGAATGCCCAGGGCAACCACTAAGAAAATAAATATATATAGCAAAAGAAATATGGGAATTGAAATTGTACATTAGATAATATCTATTTACCAAAAAAGAAGGCAGTAATGGAGGTAGTGAGAAATGAAAAAAAACATAAGACATTGTGAAAACAAATAGCAAAATAGCAGATATAAATTCTACTTTATCACTAATTACATTAAATGTAAATGGATTAAACTCCAATTAAAAGGCAGAAATTGACAGAATGGGGCCGGCCCGGTGGTGCACTGCTACAGTGCGCCGCTTGGGAAGCGCGGCAGCGCTCCCGCCGAGGGTTCGGATCCCACATACAGAC
>NW_007731699.1:29787-34521 GCF_000696425.1 Galeopterus variegatus
AACAATTATAAATATATATGCATCTAACAACAGAGCCCCAAAATACATGAAACAAAAACTGACATAATTGGAGAAATAGACAATTCAACAATAGTAGCTGGAGACTGGAATATTCCACTTTCAATAATGGAGAGAACAACTAGACAAAAGATCAGCAAAAAAATAGTTGACTTGAACAACTATAAACCAATTAGACCTAACATATCTACAGAACACTTCCCCAAAAATAGCAACATAAAATTAGTAAAAGACACATTCTTCTCAAGTGCACGTAGAACGTTCTCCAGGAGACACCATATGTTAGACCCTAAGAGAAGTCTCAATAAATTCAAAAGGACTAAAGTCATACAAACTATGTTCTCCAACCACAGTGGAGATTAGAAATCACTAACAGAAATAAATTTGGGAAATTCACAAAACATGGAAATTAAACACACTCCTCAATAATGGGCCAAAGAAAAAATCACAAGGGAAATTAGAAAATACTTTGACATGAATAAAAATGAAGGTGAATAATGGGAAAAAAATCAGTGGTTGCCAGTGTATCAGGGAAGGCGGATGGGAGGGATAAATAGGTGGAGCATAGAGGATTTTTAGGGCAACAAAACTATTCTGTATGACTATAATTGTGAATACCTGACATTATGCATTTCGCAAAACCCATAGAACTGTACAACACAAACCTAATGTAAAATTAAGTAAATAATAATATATCAATATTGGTTCATAACTAGACAAAAGATCAGCAAAAAAATAGTTGACTTGAACAACTATAAACCAATTAGACCTAACATATCTACAGAACACTTCCCAAAAATAGCAACATAAAATTAGTAAAAGACACATTCTTCTCAAGTGCACGTAGAACGTTCTCCAGGAGACACCATATGTTAGACCCTAAGAGAAGTCTCAATAAATTCAAAAGGACTAAAGTCATACAAACTATGTTCTCCAACCACAGTGGAGATTAGAAATCACTAACAGAAATAAATTTGGGAAATTCACAAAACATGGAAATTAAACACACTCCTCAATAATGGGCCAAAGAAAAAATCACAAGGGAAATTAGAAAATACTTTGACATGAATAAAAATGAAGGTGAATAATGGGAAAAAAATCAGTGGTTGCCAGTGTATCAGGGAAGGCGGATGGGAGGGATAAATAGGTGGAGCATAGAGGATTTTTAGGGCAACAAAACTATTCTGTATGACTATAATTGTGAATACCTGACATTATGCATTTCGCAAAACCCATAGAACTGTACAACACAAACCTAATGTAAAATTAAGTAAATAATAATATATCAATATTGGTTCATAATTGTAACAAATGTACTACACTAATGTAACATGTCAATAGTTGGAGAAACTGTATGTGTGTGTAGGGAGGGTATGGGAATTTTCTGTAAAAAAAACCCAACCAAATAAACAAATAAAGACATAACATACTAATACTTCTGTGATGCACCTAGATTAGTGCTCAGAGGCAAATTTATAGATGTAAATGCAAATATTAAAAAATCTCAAGTTAATAACCTAAACTTGCACCTGAAGAAACTAGGGGAAAAAACATCAAACTCAATGCAAAAGAAGGAAGAAAATAATAAAGATTAGAGCATAAATAAATGAAATACAGAATAGAAAAACAATATAGAAAATCAACGTAACCAGAAGTTGGTTCTTTGAAAAGATCAACAAAACCGACAGACCTTTAGCTAGACTGATCAAGAAAAGAGAAAAGACTCAAATTATTAAAATCAAAAATGAAAGAGGGACACTACTACCAACTTCACAGGCATGAAAAGGATTATAAGGGAAAACTATGAACAACTGCATGCCAATAAATTAGATAATATGGATGAAATGGACACATTCCTAGAAAGAAAGAAACTACTGAAACTAACTTGAGAAGAAATAAAACACCTAAAATAGACCTATATCAAGTAAAGAGATTAAGTTAGTGATCAAAAAACTTCTCACAAAGAAAATCTCAGGACCAGACAGCTTCGTTGTTGAATCTACCAAATATTTAAAGAATTAACACCAAACCTTCATAAAGTCTTCTAAAATACAGAAAAGGAGAGAACATTTCCTAACATTCCATAAGGCTGGATTACTGTGATACTAAAATCAAAGACATCACAAGAAAAGAAACTTACTGATCAATGTCCCTTATGAATATAAATGCAAAAATCCTCAACAAACACTTGCAAACCAAATTCAACAGAGTATGTCAAAAGGACTATATCCCATGACCAAGTGAGATTTATCCCAGGAACGCAAGGTTAATTCAACACATAAAAATCAATGTAATACTCCATATTAATAGAATAAAAGAAAAAACACATGATAATTTCAATAGATGCGGTAAAAGCATTTAAAAAGTTCATTATAAAAACCACCAGGAACAGAAATCCACTAGGAATAGAAGGGAACATCCTCAACCTAATAGAGCTTGACAAACCTCTATGAAAAATCCATGGCTAACATCATACTTAATGGCTTAAAACCAAAAGTTTTCCTCCTAGGATTAAGAACAAAGCAAAAATGTCCATTCTTATCACTTCTATTCAACATCATATTGAAGGCTCTAGCCAGGGCAATTTGGCAAACAAAACAAAACAAAACAAAAAAGCATCCATATTGGAAAGTAGTAAAAAGAAGTAAAACTGTATTTGCATATGACATGATATTACATGTAGAAAACTATATAAAAGCCCATACACAGAAAAAAACTATTCGGTCTAATAAATGAGCTCAGCAAAGTTGCAGGACACAAGATCAATATGCAAAAATTAGCTGTACTTCTATATACTAGCAATGAATAATGTGAAAATGACACTAAGAAAACAATTCCATGTATAATAGCATTGAAAAGAATAAAATACTTAGAAATAAATTTAACCAAAGAGGTTTAATACTTGTACACTGAAAACTACAAAGGTTGTTGAAACAAGTTAAAGAAGATCTAAATAAACAGAAAGACATTCTGTGTTCATGGATCAGAAGATACAATTTTACAAACTGATCTATGGTTTCAGCACAATTCCTATCAAAATTCCAGGTAACTTTTTTCCAGAAATCGATAAACTAGTTCTAAATTCATGTGGCAATTCAAGGGACCCAGAACTGTCAAAACAATCTTGAAAAAGAAGAACAAAGTGGGAGGACTCAAAAGTTTCCCAATTTCAAAACCCAATTTAAATCTACAGCATCACAGTGTGGTACTAGAAAAAGGACAGATGTACAAATCAGTGGAATAAAATTGACAGTGCAGAAATAAACCCTCGCATTTGTGGTCAATTGATTTTTGACAAGGGTGCCAAAACAATTCAATGTGGAAATAATAGTCTTTTCAAATGCTGCCTGGACATCCAAATGCAAAATAATAAAGCTGGACCCCTAAACCTCACACCTTATATAAATGGAATGCAAAATATGTCAAGGATCTAAATTTAGAGCTAAACTGTAAAACTCCTAAGAAGAAAACATAGGAGTAAATGCTCATGACCTTGGATTAGGCAACAGTTTCTTAGATATGACACCAAAAGTACAAATAAACCAAAAGAAAAATAAATATCATTAAAATAAAAAACTTTTGTGCTTCAAAAGACATTATCAATAAAGCAAAAAAACAACTCACAGAATGGGAAAAATATTTGCAAATTATATATCTGATAAAGGTCTATTACCCAGAATACCCAGAATATATAAAGAACTCTTACAACTCAATAAAAAGACAGCTTGATTTTTTTTTTTTCTTTTTCGTGACTGGTAAGGAGATCGCAACCCTTGGTGTGGTGTGACCCGCACCACGCTCAGCCAGTGAGCCCACCGGTCATTCCTATAAAGGATCCGAACCAGTGGCGGGAGTGTCGCTGTGCTCCCAGCACCACACTCTCCCGAGTGCGCCACTGGGCCAGCCCAAGACAGCTAGATTTTAAAATGGGGAAAGGATTTGAATACACATTTCTTCAAAGAAGATATACAAATGACCAATAAGCACTGAAAAGATGCTCCATGTCTTAAGTCATTAGAGAAATGGAAATCAAAACCAGAATGAGACAATACTACTTTACACACACTAAGATGGCTGTAATAAAAAAGACAGAGAGGGCCGACCCCGTGGCTCACTTGGGAGAGTGCGGCGCTGGGAGCGCAGCAGTGCTCCTGCCGTGGGTTTGGATCCTATATAGGGATGGCCAGTGCGCTCACTGGCTGAGCGCGGTGTGGGCGACACCAAGCCAAGGCTTGTGATCCCCTTACTGGTCACAAAAAAGACAAAAAAAAAAAAATATATATATATATATAAAAGACAGAGAATAAGTGTTGACAAAAATATGGAGACATTAGAGCTCTCATACAATGCATGTGGGAATGTCACATGGTGCAGTCACTGTAGAGAAGTTTGTCAGTTCCTCAGAAACGTTAACTCTGTGCCAGCCAGCCACCAAAATTAAGCTAAACATAAGTTACCATATGACCCAGCAATTCTACAAGGTATGCACCTGAGAATTAAAAACATATGTCTGTAGACAAACTTGTACATGAATGTTCATAGCAGCATTATTTATAATAGAAAGTAGAAACAACCCAAATGTCTAATAAGTGATGAATGCACGAACTGATATGTTATATCCATATAATGAAATATTATTCAGCCTTAGAAAGGAATGAGGGCTGGCCCGGTGGCGCACTGCTACAGTGCACCGCTTGGGAGCGCGGTGGCGCTCCC
>NW_007731699.1:35521-37171 GCF_000696425.1 Galeopterus variegatus
GCGCGGGAGCAGCACCGAGGGTTGCGATCCCGTTGCCGGTCCTGGTCCAGTACGGGGGCGACACTGAGGGTTGCGATCCGTTGCTGGACACGGAAAAAGACAAAAAGGAAAAAAAAAAAAAGAAAGAAAGGAATGAAATACTAATACATGCTACAACACAGACAAACCTTAAAAACAACATGCTATGTGAAAAGAGCAAGACACAAAAGGCCACATACTGTATGTTTCATTTGTATGAAATGTCCAGAATAAGTCAATCTACAGGGACAGAAAGTAGATTTGTAGTTGCCTGGGAGAGAGAAACGGGGAGTGATAGCTGTTTCCTTTGAGGGTGATGAAAATGCTCTGGAATTAAATAACGGTGATCGTTGTACAACTTTGTGAATGTACTAAACATCACTGAATTGTACACTTTATAATGTTGCATTTTATGGTATGTGGATATCTCAGATTTAAAAAGAACCATGTTGAGGGCTGGCTCATGGCTCACTCGGGAGAGTGTGGTGCTGATAACACCAAGGCCACGGGTCCAGATCCCTATACAGGGCTGGCATGTGGCTCACTTGGGAGAGCGTGGCGCTGACAACACCAAGTCAAGGGTTAAGATCCCCTTACCGGTCATCTTTTAAAAAAATAAATAATTAAAAATTTAAAAATTTAAAAATTNGACAACACCAAGTCAAGGGTTAAGATCCCCTTACCGGTCATCTTTTAAAAAAATAAATAATTAAAAATTTAAAAATTTAAAAATAAATAAATAAAAGAACCATGTTGTAGTACATAAAGCACCAGGTGCCAGGAGATCATACATGTTGGTAGATGGAAAAAAGAGAAGTAAAGATTCAGACTCTTCCTTGACCAAGGCCAAACTGAGTCAGTGGTGAGGCTGGGAGCCATGCAGCTGGTCCTTCCTTGTGACCTCCCCTATTCTTTTCTAGTATATTCTTCCACATTTGTTTAGTACCATTATCTTGATTCATAACACCAGTTAATATTCAATAACATAATGTTATGAAGAGATAGAATGTGTCATGTGACTGCTTAAGGATGGTTCCTCCAACTAGGGCTTTAAGTGTTCTCTGTTTTTTTCCTTTTTCTGGCGGGGGGGCATTAACACCTGTAAGGCGCTGGTGAGCTCTGTGCAAGCAGGCTCCTCCACCTCTGCATCTCCTCCTGCCCACATCTCCCCAGCCATTAAAAATGACTGTAAAGCAAAATGTAGCCAAAACAATTTAGCCAAGTTTGTTATCCTTCCTCCAAAATTATCTCAGTTCTCCAGCCCTTCACTCTGTCTTAGCCCATTCACGGCCTTGTACCTATGAGTTCAGTGTTTCCTCTTAGGTAGGCATTGCCATCCTTGCGTTTCTCCCCAGTGAAATCAACATACTGGGCCTCTCTCTATTCTCCTCCTTCCTCCTTCTGTTTTAGAGCATGCTTTTCTTCACTGATGTTGTGCCTAGACAATGGAGAGGATGAGTGTGAAGTGACTCAAAAGCTGAAATTTGGGGACTCTACAACAACTCTTTTCTGTGAATCAAATGATATTAATGTTTTAGATTCAGAGGGCACTGTACTTGAGATCATTTCCATTGCTGGTTCAATTCCTGCGTTTTACAGATAAACTAAGGTGCACTGACTCCCAGTCCATGG
>NW_007731699.1:38231-41201 GCF_000696425.1 Galeopterus variegatus
ATAAACCCTTTTTTAGGGGCAAAGTCTAAAGGATCTGAAATGGTGAGCCTATATTTTAATCAAAGTTCTGAGAATAGCCTTGACAAAGACTCTCTGACAGTGAGGAAGAAAGGACAAATAACCTCGTAGAAGATTCCCTGGCAGTGAGGAACACAGAAGCAGCCAGGGCTCTGGAATCAGGCAGATCTGGGTGTGAATCTTGGTTCTGTCACTTTCTGGTTAAGTGACCAACTTAGTATCATTTACCTCCCAGGGCAGTTTGAGGATTAAATGGAAGAGCATGTGCAAAGCACCTAGCATGGGACTGGGCACAGGGCAGGTGCTCAGCAGTAATGATGTGGTATCTGTACTTGCCAGTAAGCAGAAACCCTGGGGATATCCAGAGGTGGCCTGGCCAGCAGCTCCAGAAGTGGGGAGCTCTCAGACAGAAATGGAGTCCTCTGCTGTAAAGGGCCTATTCAAGTTAGAAACCAACTTCAAGATAAAATGCATAAAAAGCTGAATTGTCATCATTCAGCTCCTATTACAAGGGAACAAAGAGCTTCACAACTTGTAAGTGGTTCTGCCACTTCTTAATGGTGGAACCAACTTCAAGATAAAATGCATAAAAAGCTGAATTGTCATCATTCAGCTCCTATTACAAGTTGTGAAGCTCTTTGTTCCCTTGTAAGTGGTTCTGCCACTTCTTAATGGTGTGGACCTAGGACAAGTTGTCCAACATTTCTGAGTTTTAATGTCTACATCACAAGAGCTGCTGGAAAATGAAAATGAGATACAGGAGAGAACACGTACCGAGCATTTGCCATGTGCCAAGTGCTAGTCTAAGAACTTTAGGCATGTTCTCTCACTGCATAAGCACTATTATAGTGCCTGGGACATAAGCACCTAATAAATGTAGATATTAAAGAAATGTTACAGGGCAGAGGAAGAATTACTAAGCTTCCAAGAGAAGAAAAGGTACCTTGTTAAACAGGTGGGAAGAATAACATGCAGTGGGAGAAAAAAATGTAAAATAGTTACTGGGTGTGACAATCTCAAAACTTTTAAACCATTACAAATTAAATAGCCACCCTAAAATTACTCCAAAGGACAGACCCAAATTGTTATTTTCATCTTAATGTTTATGCCTCTCTGAATCTGAGAAGAAGCTGCCAGGATTCCAGTACGTTGTCAAAAAGTGATCAGCACACCCTGAAGTGTGCAAACTTCTGTGTGTCTGCAACTATCTAAAGAAAACCAATGCTAGGGGTCTGGGGGTGGGGGATGGTGTAAGGAGCAGTAGACTGTCTCCATGACAGGAGCTCAATTTGCCTTCATAGTGTGGCCATATCTATCTCATTGATGTTCTCAGTAGTGGGATAATAATTCAGTGGGGTATAGTTTGGATTTTCCTCTTATTCTCTCAGTTCTTATGTTCTTTGGTACAACACTGATGTGCCACGCACAGCCAGAATGTGCATGTGCTCTATCTGAATAAGATACAGCCTTTCTACATTGTAGAGTCCTTCAGCTTCTAAAATCATGGAGCTTGGATTGTTTGAATGAAGCTACTAAAAGAATTTTAAAAAATAAGCCATCAGTCTGGACTTGTGTAAGTAAACGAAGGAGATGCAATTTAAAGTCAGGGAAAACAGTATACTTAACATTTGGGATTATCAACCACTGCTGGTTTTCCATAATATATTTCATTCCTGATTTCATCTGAGAAAGATTTGATTATTACTACCATTCAAAGAGTGGTACCTTACTAATAAGTTCTTGGCACGTCTTTGAGGTGGATTTCAGATTCAAAATAGACTGACCCCACCACACTGCGGACTTGTTCCGTCAGTGCTTGTCAGTATCATAGGGACTTCATGCAAGAGATTTACTGGGTTGTAATTACCTAGAACCTATGGGTGAATCCAGGTTTTGTGGGGCCTGAATATTAACTAATTTGGGAAATCTTCTCTAGTAAAACATGCAAAACTATGAATACAAAAATTGCTAGGGCCCCTCCCAGGACCTTGGAAGGGGCCTGTGCAAGTGAGGAGCCCTGAAGCTTAGGCTCCATTCAATTCATGATAAACCCATCTCAGCTGGTGCATTTTTATGAACTTTTGTAATTCAGAGAAAAATAATTGTTTCAACTTGTAAACATCCTAAAAACTGTGTCATATCAGTGGTAAAATTACTGAAACCCTCTCCCCTGGCAATCTGCCTTTGGAAAAGAGATGCTTATATCTAATTATGGCAAGTGTTTCCTGAAGAAAATTAGCTTTGTCTATTAGAAAGACTTGACCCAAAACAAAGGAGCCCAGCCCCCAATGTACACTTGGTGTATTGTGACCATTGTGCCAATCTTTGAAAGTAACTGAATCAGTTTGAGGGGTACAGCTCTGTTCAGATCACACAATATGAGTATTAATTTCCAACACGAGTTAGCTCTTCTTTCATCACCGTGAAGCAAATGCCTGTTTCTGTTGTTTAAGATGAACATAGAAACTCAAAATAAACAAGTTGGTGCCTCCACCATTATAAGTCCTTCCTATCCCACCACCCATTCCTATGTTGTCATCCCCTTATCTTGTTACCCTGCAGCACAGATCCTAGCATGGCCCTCAAATGTTTTCCCACCAATATCCATCTTCCTCCTTTCGGTGTGAAAGTCACTTGTGGACAAAGTCCTTCCTATTCCAATTTTGACCCCCAGCACTTCGTACAGTAGTATCTAGCACACAGTTGGCATGGTACCCAGTGAATGTTTTGTTTGTTTGTTTGTTTGTTTTCCTTTCTGTCCTTTTTTCGTGACTGGTAACGGGATCGCAACCCTTGGTGTTGGGCCCGCACCATGCTCAGCCAGTGAGCGGACAGGTCTCTACATGGGATCCGAACCCTCGGCGGGAGCACCGCCGCACTCCCAAGCGCCACACTCTACTGAGTGCGCCACCGGGCTGGCCCACCCATGAATGTTTTTGAATTAATTCATTA
>NW_007731699.1:41530-67337 GCF_000696425.1 Galeopterus variegatus
CAGATCCTAGCATGGCCCTCAAATGTTTTCCCACCAATATCCATCTTCCTCCTTTCGGTGTGAAAGTCACTTGTGGACAAAGTCCTTCCTATTCCAATTTTGACCCCCAGCACTTCGTACAGTAGTATCTAGCACACAGTTGGCATGGTACCCAGTGAATGTTTTGTTTGTTTGTTTGTTTTCCTTTTGTCCTTTTTTCGTGACTGGTAACGGGATCGCAACCCTTGGTGTTGGGCCCGCACCTCGCTCAGCCAGTGAGTGGACAGGTCTCTACATGGGATCCGAACCCTCGGCGGGAGCACCGCCGCACTCCCAAGCGCCGCACTCTACTGAGTGCGCCACCGGGCTGGCCCACCCATGAATGTTTTTGAATTAATTCATTAAGCTTTATTAACTATGATCTTTTCCTCCCTGTTACATAACCACCATGAAACCTGGATTCTTATGAGGGACTTTCAGTGGTATAAAATGCTTAGTAAAGGTGGTTTAAGACATTTGTATTGATGCTACCAAAACCTCTTGGTGGAGGGACCCAAGCCAGGTCTCTGATGTGCAGGTGAAAGCAAAGCAGATGCTCAGTTAGGCATCAGCAAACTGAAGAGGGGACAGAAGAGGCCACCACAGATGCGCACATGCAGGAACTGTTCATCCAGCTGCAGACACATCCTGAACCCTCCCTCTAACCCAAGATGAACTGTGTGAAACTAGATTTCTAAAACACAAGACAGGAGGACTGTCTTTTCCAAAGTCAGTTTTACAGGAGAATCTTCAACTGGCTGGTTAGCTCAGTTGTTTAGAGCATGGTGTTGATAACACCAAGGTCAAGGGTTCAGATCCCCATACCAGACTGTCACCGGCCAGCCAATAAAGACCCCCTTTTAAGTTCTCAATTGGATATTCTGGTTCCTTTTCCATGTGGCAGCCTCACAACACAATAAGGTAGCCACTAGCTACGTGTGCTTTGTACTTGAGAGTGGCTAGTGTGACTGAGGAACTAAAACTTTAATTTCAGTACTTTTAATTATTTTAAAATTTAAAAACTGATACCTGATGCAGTTATTAGAAAATGTTTAATACGTTTGCAACAACTTGAGTATATGATGCTACTTTTTCAACTGCAAATTTTATGAAATCTTAATACAGACTAAGTATTTCTAATGAACATTTAGCAACCAAATCGAGATTTCAAAGAGTTAGTATGGAAAAAAAAATACAAACTCTTTGTATTCTCTTTGTATTGTTTTTCTACAGTAACTCCCTAATTAGTAATTTTTATACTAATTACAAGTAGAAATAATAATACTTCTCGGTGTTGCGCCCGCACTGCGCTCAGCCAGTGAGCGGGAACCAGTCTCCACATGGGATCCGAACCCTCAGTGGGAGCACCGCCGCGCTCCCAAGCGGCGCACTCTCCAGTGCGCCACCAGGCCGGCCCATACTTTGTATATTTTGAAGACAGTATAAAAATAGAATATTTCATTAGTAATGTATATAGTGATTACACATTGAAATAATATTTTGGCTCTGTGGGTTAAAAAATATATTAACATTTATTTCACCTGTTTCTTTTTGTTTTTATTTTTTAAGTGGCTACTAGAAAATTTAAGATTATGTATGTGTCTTACATTTTGTTCGTACTGAATAATGCTGGCTTAGAGTATTCCATTGTATGACAGTACCACAATTTATTTATTCATTCTACTCTTGATGGATACTGAGATTTTTCTGTTTTTTAGTTATTACAAACAACGCTGCTTTGAACATTCTTGTACGTGTATCCTGCTAACACATTTGTCTGAGTTTCTCTAGGCTGTAAGCATACAAAATTATTTTCCTAAAAAGTTGTGCTATTTTGAGTTGGCAGATGGAGGACATGCCAAGTCTCTACCTTTCCAACCTCTACCAAATCCCTAAAACTTATAGAATAGATATAATTTAAAAATCTACAAGCTTAGCTGAAAACGTGGAAGCATCTCTACAAATGCTCCCCTATCGGAGATGCCCTGGAGCCACCTACAGAATTATTCATTGGGGTACTGCAGTAGGAGCGGCCAGAGGCACATCAGCCCCATATCCTTCCTCCTCAGACAAGGCAGCAAAGGGTGTCTTTCTCCAGGCAGGAACAATTGGTGTTAGAAAGGCACAGGGTCCCAGACCCTGGAAGGGGTGCACTCCCTTACTAGCCACATCCCTCCCTGCCCCTTCCTTATTCTCAGTGGACTCCATCTGGACCACGAGCCCCAGCATCTCATTTCACCTCTCCCCTAGAGCTGTAAGCAGCAGAATTCCAACTACAAACATGAGTGGTACTCAGGAATGACTAAGCAATGTGAGAGAGCCAGCTCCTTTAAGGACAGAAAACAAACACAAACAAACTTAGGAGCTTACAGCCAATGAATGAGAGTTAACAGAGAAAGCATAAGAGGACTTTAGGCGAGCAGAATTAATACCCTCAGACAGCTGTAAGCAGATAGTGCATCCATGAAAAAGAATCAACTAAAGATTATACAAATGAAAAAATGTTATTAATAAAAAACTCAGCATATGATAAGCAGAAAGAACAGTTGAGAAATAAATGAGAAAACTCAGAGATACAGCCAGTGATTCCTCCAGCACGCAGAATGGAGAGGATAGGAATGATCCTTGGACAAGCCGGACACCTGGGTCTACGCAAGAACTGTTACAGCTTTTGCTTCCCTTAGTCTCGCAGTAAAGACTGGGAACGTGCTGGGCGAGAGGGTGTTGCACTCTTGGGGTCTTGAGACTACATCAAGGACCCTGACCTCAACTTGAAATTCACCACATTAGAAGGAACAGCAGCAGCGGTCAGAATATGTGTGAAGGGGACACCAGGTGATGTTGGGATTGATTTGTCTTCTCACCTCGGTTAGCTAATCGTTTCTTATTTTCATAGAAATGATCCAAAAGGGCCAACCCCGTGGCGCACTTGGGAGAGTGCGGCGCTGGGAGTGCAGCGGTGCTCCCGCTGCGGGTTTGGATCCTATATAGGGATGGCCGGTGCACTCACTGGCTGAGCGCGGTGCTGACAACACCAAGTCAAGGGTTAAGATCCCCTTACCAGTCATCTCTTAAAAAAAAAAAAAGGTATTTTAAATTAGTGGGTTTTCTTTCTGTTTGGATGAAAAGTTGTTTGGATGACAGGATCGTAATAATAATAAATAATAATAAATTAATAAAATAATAATAATAACAATAATAGTAATAATAATAATAATAAATTCAACCGAGAAGGAACGTTTAGACTGAGAAATGAGACAGTGACCAAAAAATTACTCCAAAAAGGAAGCATCATAGAAGCAACTGGAATGAAATACATTAATCTGCTGTACTCCAAATATTCATTTTGACTGAAGCAAAAAAATTAATACTATAGGGAATCAGTTAAACCCAGATCTATAATTTTCTCAAACCATGGAAATATCAAAACAAGGCCACCCTAACTAAAATTTAAGAAACATCCATGTTTAGGGCCGGCCCGGTGGCGCACTGCTACAGTGCGCTGCTTGGGAGTGCGGCAGGTGCTCCCACCAAGGGTTCGGATCCCACATACAGACCGGTTCCCGCTCACTGGCTGAGCGAGGTGCGGGCGCAGCACCGAGGGTCGCGATCCCGTTGCCGGTCCCGGTCTGGTGTGGGCGCGACACTGAGGGTTGTGATCCATTGCCGGACACGAAAAAAGACCAAAAAAGAAAAAAAAGAAAAAAAAGAAACATCCATGTTTAAATTCTAACCAAGGCAATCTTCTAAATTTTGCAATATTTGTTGTTGATTCTATATAGCAGACAATTATTCTTCCTTCAGCTTCTGCAACTTCTAGGAAATTGAGAGGGCTCAGGGTTTTTATTTGGCCTTAGTTATACATATAATGGAAGCAGCAGGCCACTCTGAAGTTGACTTACTCTCCTTCTCCTGCTTTCTCTCTCTCCAAATCACTTACCAGGACTTGAAATTATATCTATTATATTTATAAATTATTTGCATGTTACATATTTATAGCCTTTTGAGAGCTGGGACGTTTGGTCTGTTTGTTCCTTCCTGGGTCTGTATGCCTGGCACCTAGAACAGTTTCTGGCACATCAATTTTCAGGTGTACTACTTTTATTTAAAACAAATCATCCATGTATTACCACTCATGAGGCCCAGCACAGCTTTGCAGGAAAAGAAATTTCTTTCTTCTCCCCTACATTTTTTGACTCAATATTTTATGAGACAAAATCCTTGGAGAATCTCATAAAAGCTAGGGACCCTTTTCCCCCAAGAAAATTGTACTTTCTTGAATACATGCAAAGATGTTTATGCAATTTCCATTTGTGGATCATCCCTTTAGGGCAGAGGTCCGTGAAAAGAATGAATTGAATTCAGGAGGTCAGACTTGCATGAGAAATAAAATTACATCTCTCTATTTACAAACCTCTACTAAAAGGAGCATTTTCTTCCATCATAAATGTAGGCAACAAACCACAGGAGATTAGCATTACAGTTAATTTGTTCCCCGAGAGAAATCACAGATATTTTCATGTCACATATTTGTTGACATATCACAAAATATCATTAATTCTCATCACTACCTTGAAAATATAAGTTATTAGACTTACCACTATGTCTTGTTATTTAATGCATTGAGACTTATTATGCTATCATTAATCTTTTTTAAAAAAATATTTTGAAATCTGTATTTTAATATAATCAGTTTCTTTGTTTTCCTACATGTTTTATCTTGTGTATTTAAAAACATTATCCCAAGAACACAGGCTTCTGCAGATCACTGAAGAGGTACATGCCATAAAAAAATGAAAGAAGCTTTAAGAAACTCTGTCTTAGGTATCCATGGATCACAAGCTAAGAACCTCTGTCTTACAAGGCAAAAATCTCAAGCGGACTTCTAAATTCATGTTTTCGGAATTAACTTTTAAATTTCAATTTTTTAAAAAAGTGTGTAATACATATTTACATGGCTCAAAATTCAAAAGGTATATAGTAAATAGTCACAAGCTCTTCTCCCACCCCTAAACCTCAGCCTTCCCCCTTCTTCAGCCCCCAGAGTAAACTAGTGTTATTTATTTCTTGTGCCAGGTAACTTTCATTTTTCTTACAAGTTTGGGAAATAAAATCTCCAAATCAGATACTATGGTGGTAAATGTAAACTATATGCAGTATTTAAGAAATTCATAAATTAAAAAAACACAACTGGGCCGGCCCTGTGGCTCACTCGGGAGAGTGCGGTGCTGATAACACCAAGGCCACGGGTTCGGATCCTATATAGGGATGGCCGGTTAGCTCACTTGGGAGAGCGTGGTGCTGACAACACCAAGTCAAGGGTTAAGATCCCCTTACCGGTCATCTAAAAAAAAAAAAAAAACACAACTGTCTGGTTCTAGCATTTTTTCTCTTACCATTAAGATATCAGACTAAGGGGAGAGTCTATTTAAGGTGGCCTTACTCCCCCTTTTCTTTAATTGCTAAAAAAAAAAAATATGTTTTATTTTTAATTCAGAAATCATGTATGACTTTTCTACACAAGTTGAACTCATGCTATGACACACAAACTGTCGTGAAAAATGCCACTTAACTACTTTGAATGAAAGTATTTTTTTCCAAAATCATTTATGTCCAAACTAATTCATTCTATAAATCAGTAAGAAAACGATAAAACAATTCAACAGAAAACTGAACAAAGGACAGAAAACTCAGAGAAGAAACACATTTGAATGTTCAATAAACATACAAAGATACTTAAATGTATGAGTAATCAGAAAAGTTCAAATTCAGATGTGGCCGCCCCCCCCCCCTTTTTTTTTCCTTTTTGTCTTTTTTCGTGTCCGGCAACAGATTGCAACCCTCAGTGTTGGGCCTGTACCGGACTGGGACCGGCAATGGGATTGCAACCCTTGGTGCTGCGCCCGCCCCTCGCTCAGCCAGTGAGCGGGAACCGGTCTGTATGTGGGATCCGAACCCTCAGCAGGAGCACCGCCATGCTCCCAAGCGGCGCACTGTATCAGTGCTCCACCGGGCCGGCCCCAGATGTGGCCCCTTTTAATTCACCCATCATATCAGCAAAAGATGGAGAATACCCAGTAGTGAAAGGGGGTGGGGGGTGAATGCTGTCATATTCTGTTGACCGGAGTGTAAGTCCGCAAATCTTTTCTGAGGGCAACTAAGATTTCCTATCTACATAGTGATCACCCCAACAATTCTAGATAATCCATTTCTTTTTTTTTTTTCTTTCCTTTTTTGTCTTTTTTCGTGACCGGTAACGGGATCGCAACCCTCAGTGTCATGCCCGTACCGCGACCGGCAACGGGATCGCAACCCTCGGTGTTGCGCCTGCACCACGCTCAACCGGTGAGCAGACTGGTCTCTATATGGGATCCGAACCCTCGGCGGGAGCGCCGCCACACTCCCAAGCGCCGCACTCTACCGAGTGTGCCACCGGGCCGGCCCTAGATAATCCATTTCTAGATATCTATTCTACGGAAATACTTGCCAATGTCACAAAGAAGCACGGACAAGGATATTCAGTGCAGCGATACATGTAACAAGAAAACTGACCATAGGGCCGGCCCGGTGGCGCACTGCTACAGTGCGCCGCTTGGGAGTGTGGCGGCGCTCTCGCCCAGGGTTCGGATCCCGCATGCAGGCCGGTTCCCGCTCACTGGCTGAGCGAGGTGTGGGTGCGGCGCTGAGGGTTGCAATCCCGTTGCCGGTCCCGGTCCGGTGCGGGCACGGCACTGAGGGTTGCGATCCGTTGCTGGACACAAAAAAAAGGACAAAAAAAAGGAAGAAAAAAAAAAAAACTGACCATAATCTAAACATCTATCAATACGGGAATTATTAAACTATGATACAGCCATACTATGGAATATATATATATATACACATATATATATTTCCCCCCTAGTTCATGCAGTCTTTTTAATATCTTTTGGTAGCTCTCCGTGTCACAGCACAAAGGGAGAGTTGGCACTTAGCAGCACACTTTGTTTGACATAACTGTAGGCAGGTCCCAGCTGATACTTTCAGTAATGTGGATGGTTTGCTCTTAAGGTGTGTTTCAGCGGATCAGAGGGGTTTTCCTGCCTCTTCCTCACCTCCTGCCACCGCCACTGCCTTCAGTGCATGCACACACACCTAAATCACACGTTAGTGACCCTAAATCACACGTTAGTGGCCCTGCTTTGCCACCACTGCACTCACAGAATTTTTTTTTCCTTTTTGTCTTTTTTTGTGACCGGTAACGGGATCGCAACCCTCGGTGTCGTGCCCGCACCGCGACTGGCAATGGGATCGCAACCCTCGGTGTTGCGCCTGCACCACGCTCAACCAGTGAGCAGACTGGTCTCTATATGGGATCCGAACCCTCAGCGGGAGCGCCGCTGCACTCCCAAGCGCCACACTCTACCGAGTGCGCCACCGGGCCGGCCCCACTCATAGAATTTTAAATAAAGCAGATACCACCATCTTGCTTCCTGTTCTCCACTCTTTAAACCTATTCATTACTTGGCCACACACCCCTCCCCAGTCGCACAGGAACCCAACTTGCTCCATTTATCTCTGTGACCTGTTGCGACCCTTCTGAGGGCCAATAGCTAAGAAGGCAGTTTGCAGAAGCACTGCCCAAGCACAGGAAGCTGTCATGACAATTTTCTGAGATCCTTCTGCCAAGCCAGGCTTCCCTGTCTTGCAAATCCAGGAGCCTTGCTGGGGCTGGAACTGGTCTTCTCTAAGACCCTGTGGCACAGATGGGCATGTGGGCAGCAGAGGAGCTGAAGATGACATCGGGGACATGGAAAGATGACATCGGTAGACACTGCCCAGGCTGAGCTGTGGGGGGCAGAGATGTTTAGACAAGGAGGGGGAATCATCACTTCTCTGGTCTCAGCTCCCAGTGATTCCACCCACAGCACATTTCCTTTATGTGTCCCTCCAAGTGGTGGCACTGCTTGTCTGCAGGATGCCCTTGGAGGAAGCCACCTGGAAGGTGCAGAGAGAAGGAGCCATGGGGATTATCAAAGATGACAATAGGCTCCCATCTGCTGGTGTATTCATTTGCTAGGGCTGCTGTAACAAAGCGACCTACACAACAGACATGTATTGTTGTCTCACGCTTCTGAAAGCAATGAGTCGCAGACCAAGGTGTCAGCAGAGCTGCTTCCTTCTGTGGACTGTGAGGGAGCACCTGTCCAGGCCTCCCTCCTAGCGGCTGGGGTTTGCTGCCAATCTTTACCCCTCCTTGGCACGTAGAAGCATCACCTCAGCCTCTGCCTTCATCTTCACATGGTGTTCTCCCTGTGTGTGTCTCTGTGTCCAGATTTATCATTTTTTATAAGGACACCAATCACATTAGATTAGGGGTCCACTCTACTCTAATATGACATCATCTTAGCTAATTATATCTACAATGACCCTATCTCCAACTAAGTTGCATTCTGAGGTCCTGGAGGCTAGGATTTCAACATATGAATTTAGGGGGGTGGGAAACAATTCAGTCTATAACAATTGGTGCCTATTATGTTCCCAGGCACCGTGTGCATACTTTTAGGTATTACTTCTAACCCTTTAATAGTCCTGCAAGGTGGATGTTTTCATACCCACATTACAGAGGATGAAAGCAGGGTTCAGAAAAGTAGAGGGTCTTGCCTGAAGTTAGGCATCACTCAACATTCATCATCTGAATGCATCACTCAACCCATGCTGAGAACCTGGGAGCTGGCCACTGCAGCACTTCTCCCCTAGGATCCCAGACAGGAAACTGTCTCTCCATCAACTTTCTCCATATATGCCACCCTGTTTAGAGTAGACTGACACTTGGTTGTGTCAGATTTCAACATGAATCACTCATGAGCTGTGCTTCTCCAGAGTGATCGTGGCAGGTGGTCTGTGGGTGTGGAGCCTCAGATGGATGTGGGAGGCAGGGTGTGTCAGCTGGAGCCTGGCCCTCTTCTGCACATGCTGCCTTGCTTGGCAAGATTTCTTCTTCTTCTGAGCTAGTCTGGATGCTGGGAAGTCCAAGATCCAGGGGCCACATCTGGTGAGGGCCTTCTTCATGGTCACCAGCTTATCACATGGCAAGAACGGCTCATAGTATGGCCTATAATGTAGGTGCATAAATGAATGGAGTAACCACATTAAGTACCAGGAAGGAAAAAATCTTAAGACATATCAAGAAGTGAACGAATCAACTTGTAGGATGTTTCCATTTATGTAAAAAAATAAAAAAAATAAAACTGCACAGCAAACCTAGTTTGCTATGTGTACATATATGTAGGCAAATGCATGGTGAAAGGTCTGGAAGGACATATCCAAACTCAGAGTAGTGCTTACCTCGGGGATGAGGGATTAGGGCATGAAGAGGGTTTCTACTATACTTGTTACTTCATGTTTACATATTAAGAATATAGTCAAGTATTACTTGTATAACAGAAAATAAATTTAAATTGCCTCTTATTTTATTTATTTATTTTTTTCATTTTTGTCTTTTTTACTGACCGGCAATAGGATTGCAACCCTCGGTGTTGCGCCCGCCCTGCGCTCAACCAGTGAGCGGGAACCGGTCTCCACATGGGATCCGAACCCTCGGCGGGAGCGCCGCCATGCTCCCAAGCGTCGCACTCTCCAGTGCACCACTGGGCCAGCCCGTAAATTGCCTCTTATTTTAAAAAGTACACCAAATTTAATTTTTAAATAACCATAAGATTGCAATCAATAGAGGTTGATTTGTTATATGGAAGGGAAAATACCTTTTCTCAGAGGTATTGACCTCAAAATTCTGCACCAGGCAGGGACTTACAATGCATTTAGTATTTTGTACTCATGTCTGGAGAGAATATACTCACAGTTCCTCAGTCCAATGGTATGTTTTCCATCTATTTTCATCAATGTGAGAAATAGTGTTTCCTTGGAAATTTCTGTGAAGAAACACAGTTCACATCCTTGAATAGGTAGGAGGAAAAGAATGAACAGCAAAAGTAAAAGAGTCATGGCAACCTCGTGGGGGATATTCAAATATGGAAAACACTAGCTTCTAATTTCCAGAACTATCAGCCTCCCAGTTTGCACAATTAATAAGAAATAATGTGGGGTCACAGGCACACACCATAAGGCATCTCCTCAGAATCTTAACTTCCTATCTGTCCAATCTTTTGGAAAGATAATGCCAGTTAATTACACTGAGTGTAGGTATTATTTTTTTCCTTTTTGTCTTTTTTTACTGACCGGTAATGGGATTGCAACCCTTGGTGTTGCGTCCGCACTGCACTCAGCCAGTGAGCGGGAACCAGTCTCCACATGGGATCCGAACCCTCGGCGGGAGTGCCACCGCACTCCCAAGCGGCGCACTCTCCAGTGCGCCACGGGGCCGGCCCTGAATGTAGGTATTTTTTCCAAAATCACTAGGTGTCTAAACTGACTCCTTCTACAAATCAATAAGAAAATGGTAAAGAATTCAACAGAAAACTGGGCAAAAATATATCACTATCAGCAAAGAGGAATAAAGAATCCACATGCCAAATAGCACCAAAGCTTTGGCTAAGTGCCTTCTGTTGATACCTCTCCATGTACTGGAAGGGTGAGGGCAATTAGAAGTTAAAGGGACTAATGTGCTGATGTGGAAAGAACTCTTAGACATACTGTATAGGGAAAAAGCACCAATCACTGAGCAAGAAATAAAGCATCACCTCTTTAGGAAAAAAATGCAAAGGAAAGAGATTGGAAGGACTGAAAACTTCTAACCTGCGCTATCTGCTTTTGTAAACAGGCTTGCTCTAACTTAACAACAGTGAAGCCATCTTAAAAGCTGTTACATGGGCCGGCCCGGTGGCACACTGGAGAGTGCACCGCTTGGGAACGTGGCAGCGCTCCCGCTGAGGGTTCGGATCCCATGTGGAGACTGGTTCCCGCTCACTGGCTGAGTGCAGTGCGGACGCAACACCAAGGGTTGCAATCCCATTACCGGTCAGTAAAAAAAGACAAAAAGGAAAAAAATAATACCTACACTCAGTGTAATTAACTGGCATTATCTTTCCAAAAGATTGGACAGATAGGAAGTTAAGATTCTGAGGAGATGCCTTATGGTGTGTGCCTGTGACCCCACATTATTTCTTATTAATTGTGCAAACTGGGAGGCTGATAGTTCTGGAAATTAGAAGCTAGTGTTTTCCATATTTGAATATCCCCCACGAGGTTGCCATGACTCTTTTACTTTTGCTGTTCATTCTTTTCCTCCTACCTATTCAAGGATGTGAACTGTGTTTCTTCACAGAAATTTCCAAGGAAACACTATTTCTCACATTGATGAAAATAGATGGAAAACATACCATTGGACTGAGGAACTGTGAGTATATTCTCTCCAGACATGAGTACAAAATACTAAATGCATTGTAAGTCCCTGCCTGGTGCAGAATTTTGAGGTCAATACCTCTGAGAAAAGGTATTTTCCCTTCCATATAACAAATCAACCTCTATTGATTGCAATCTTATGGTTATTTAAAAATTAAATTTGGTGTACTTTTTAAAATAAGAGGCAATTTACGGGCTGGCCCAGTGGTGCACTGGAGAGTGCGACGCTCATGTTCTCTAAGGAACCTCTGGGTAGGGGTCTTATCACACCTGGGTAAGTGGGGCAAGAAGTGTGGTTGCTTGAAGAGGGGTCTCTGAGAGCTGGCCTACTTCTGCCCTACACAGGAAGAGCTCAGAGCTGACAGCCTGTGGTTTTCTTGCTAACACAGGCACAGGCTTGTAACCACAGAGCTACGAGGTACAGAAGTACTTAGCTGATTTTATGTCTCTACAGGACATGGACCAAAATGGTAACAGGGTTAGCTTATCAGAGGTAGTGATGTCAGAGGTAGGGTCTAGGGCCCATGGTAACAGGGTTAGCTTATCAGAGGTAGTGATGTCGGAGGTAGGGTCTAGGGCCCATGGTAACAGGGTTAGCTTATCAGAGGTAGTGATGTCGGAGGTAGGGTCTAGGGCCCATGGTAACAGGGTTAGCTTATCAGAGGTAGTGATGTCGGAGGTAGGGTCTAGGGCCCATGGTAACAGGGTTAGCTTATCAGAGGTAGTGATGTCGGAGGTAGGGTCTAGGGCCCGATAGTCAGCCTCAACCTGCCCGGTCCTCTTTCCAGGTTCTTGACTCTGCCACAGGAAAGAATTCAAGGGCAGAGTCACAGTAGACAGTGAGCAGGGCCCACGCCAAGTCTAACACAAAAGCTAAAGTTCAGTACAAAGTGCAGGCTGGCTCCAGACAATGAGCAGCTGCTGCTGAGAGTTAAGTTAGATACAAAGTAAAACATACGCACCTCAGTCAAGTGCAGGTGCCTCCAGGAAAGTGAGCAGCAACAAGCCTGTGTTCAACTGGGATTTGGCTTTTATAGTTTATCTATCTTATGAATATTCAGTTAAGGGAGTGGCTCCCAGTTATATGCATCAGCATGTTCTGTGCTCTCTATTGAGCGTGCCCAGCCACTGGATTGCATCAGCCAGACCCCTGTGGTCTCATTTTCCCTGTGTTGGTGCTAAAAATAGGTCTAACTGGCAACAGTAACTTTCCTCCAGGGGAGAGCTCAGAGGAGGGGTCTGAGACCTCAGGGAGTAGCTGGAAACCCAGAGGCATGTCCTGAAACCCAAGCCCAGGGAGACCAAGCACCTCCTGTATTGTAGGGTGCAGGGGGGGGCTGATAAAGGGGTATGAGGGAGTATGGATTTTCACATGTTATCCTATATACTTTCATGACTCTTAAAAAAATGGGAGTGTCGGGCCGGCCCGGTGGCGCACTGCTACAGTGTGCCGCTTGGGAGCGTGGCGGCACTCCCGCCGAGGGTTCGGATCCCACATACAGACCGGTTCCCGCTCACTGGCTGAGCGAGGTGCGGGCACGGCACTGAGGGTTGCGATCCCGTTGCTGGTCCCCGCTCCAGCACGGGCGCGACACTGAGGGTTGCGATCCGTTGCCAGACAAGAAAAAAGACAAAAAGGAAAAAAAAAATGGGAGTGTCTCCACAAATGACACATATTTAAAGGAAGCTGTTAGATTCCTTATATTCAGTTTCAGCTCTGTGGATGACTGAATCCTCACCTTTAACTCTGTCCCCGTCCCTCAGCAACAACTTACTTAATTTATATACACATTTTCCCCTGGAGAGGGGCAGAAACAAGTCAAAAGAAATACCCGTCTGCTCATCTGCCTAGTGGACACTTGCACTCAACCAGAGCCTTCTGGTTGCTTTATGCTCACGGATAAAAGATGCCTAAAGCTGAACTCATCTCCCTCAAACTGGCTGTCCTTCCCACCTGTTACGTTTCCACCTGTTATACCACCGTCCTTCTATTCATTTTCCAGGACAGAACCTTTGAAGTTATATTTGATTCTTCTCTTTCCTGTACACCCCACCCTCCGACTCTTTAGTCAGTTACTGAGTCCCATCTGTCCTTTCTTTGAAGTGCTCCCTGGATTGTCTTTCCACTCCTATCACAACCACTGATTCAGACCCTTCTCACACCACTCCTAGATTTTGCTACAGCTTTCTGTTTGGTCTCCCTCTATTAAGCTTCCCCCTCTAGATCACTCTAAATATGTATTCTTTTCTTTTTTTTCCTTTTTGTCTTTTTTACTGACCGGCAACGGGATCGCAACCCTTGGTGTTGCGCCCGCACCGCGTTCAGCCAGTGAGCGGGAACCGGTCTCCACATGGGATCCGAACCCTCGGCGGGAGTGCCGCCACGCTCCCAAGTGGCGCACTCTCCAGTGCGCCACCGGGCCGGCCCTAAATATGTATTCTAAAATAACCCTCTTGTTTTAATCATTTATCTGTTTTGCTTGAAAATTTCAATGTCTCTCCATATCTCTTTGTGTAACTTTCAAACCCCTATAGCTGATATCCAAGTTTTTTCATAATCATTACTTCCCAACCCAATTCTTTGCAGCCAAACTGGTCTACTAAATTTTGATCATTCCTGCAGCCATGGCTTTGCCTAGGCTGTACTCCCTATTTTTTCTCTTTTTAACAAATTATAGCCACTCTTTAAGCCCCAGGTAAAGTTTTAGCTTACCCATGCAGCTTTCCCTGATCCCTATGCCTCAGTGATCACAAATTCTGGTGAATTACAGAACCTATCATCTGCATCTAATTTAACACTTAATTATAGCTCACCTCCCTTTTTATGCCTAGTTCCTTTCTTCCCATCTATCATGTTCACGTTCTGGAGACAATGTCATACTCCTGTGGCTCCCACAGTGCTTAGCACTGGATTGGGTACAAAATGGCTGTTATATATAGAAATCCAGGGACAAAGATGTGTTCTCAACATAACTGAGGGACTGGATAATAATAATATTAACGGCTACCACTCATAGGTATGCTAGGCCCTGATATAGGTGTTATATATTCACTCTTCTGAATCTCACAATTCCATGCAATGGTAACTATCATAATCCCTATTTTATAGATAAAGAAAGTGAGTCACAGAACTAAATAACTCACCCAAGGTCAAAAATGGGAGGAGAGCAGAGGTTAAGAAATGATATTATGGGGATAAATAAAAACGGATTTAAAAAAGAGTCAGGGCAATCACAAGTGAAAGCCTGGAAAGGGGGCACAACAGCAAGGAAAGTGAGGATAAGGGGAAGTTGACAAGCAAAAGGTCAAAGCAGGGCAGGCCCGGTGGCGCACTGGATAGTGCGCCGCTTGGGAAGCGCGGCGGCACTCCCGCCGAGGGTTCGGATCCCACATACAGACCGGTTCCCGCTCACTGGCTGAGCGAGGTGCGGGCGCGACACCGAGGGTCGCGATCCCGTTGCCGGTCCCCGGTCCGGTACGGGCACGACACTGAGGGTTGCGATCCGTTGCCGGACACAAAAAAAGACAAAAAAAAAGGGAAAAAAAAAAAAGGTAAAAGCAGAAAGTCGATCAAAGTGGATTGGGGAGATGAGAAAGGCCTAGAAGACCTCAAGGAAAAGCCAAGCAGGAGGGAGGGAGCAAATGAGGAAAGGAGATTCTTACAAGATGGTGAAAGTGCCATTGTAGGTCTTGGGCTCTAGCACTGGCACTTGGCAGAGCCTCTGCTCTGGGCTGAGACCAGTACAGGGCAGTGTCTCATCTCTGCAGATACAGAGCTTACAGAGTTGATGCTCCTGGTGGCATTCTTTTCTGGGGTGTAGTTATCAGAAGATACCACTGGATGCTGAGTTGTAGTAAGTTCCACATCAAAAGGGTGAACTGTGACTTCAGTCAGGCTTGGAATCTTCTCTTGCTCACCAGGAGAAGGTTTGGCCTCCACAGGAGGGCCTGGAGGCTGGGCTGGGGTCTCCTGCTGGTCTGGGGAAGTTTCAACCTCTACAGTAGGCTGTGCAATTATGGTAATGACCACATCTGCGGGTTTAATTTTAACACTGGGCAAGTTATAATAATGAGCTTGGTCCTGACCTGAAGGTTGAACCATCACCTCATGATTTAGTGCAGTTGGAGCTCTACTCTCCATAGGGGACTATGGAGCTTGAGCTGGGGCCTCTTGCTGAACTGGATAAGGTTCACTGTCCTCGTGAGACTCAGAAGGCTGAACTGGCTGCCCCTGCTCACTATGAGAAGGTTCAGCCTCCACAGGAGGGCCTGGAGGCTGGGCTGAAGCCTCCTGCTGGGATGGAGAAAGTTCTATCTCCTCAGGGGAGCATGGAGGCTGAGCTTGGGCCTCCTGCTGGGTTAAAGGAGTTTCAGCCTCCTCAAGGGCCTCCTGTGGAGGAGCTGTGAAGGCTGAGCTGGGTCTTGCTGGGGTGGGGAGGACTGGATCTCTTCAGGGGACTCTAGGTTTCGAGATAGAGCCTCTTGCTGTAATTGATGAGTTTCAGCTGGCTCAGGGGCCTCTAGATGCTCATTTGGGTCCTTCTGGGATTCTCGAGGAAATTCAGGATAATCTATATGCATACTCACAAATCCATTATCGTCCTGCAAGATTTGTTTCTTATGCTTAGGTTTGGATGCAAATGTGTCTGGAATCCCAAGATCTTGGCAAGCCATGGACGTTGACTTAGACCTTTCTTCAGGGGTGAAACAACAAACTTTGTTGCTTTTGAACTCTCACTATCTACAGTTTGAATCTTACTTTTGAATGGAGGAGGCAGAGCCAGGGCCTGATTCTGATCCCAGTATTGCACTGGAACCACGTCTGAGAGCCTTTGTGGCCGAGCCAGCTTGTCATGCAGATCCTGATGCAGAACCGCAAACTGATCCAGCTCTGGGGAAGGTCTTGAGCTGAATCCATGTCCAGCAATGGAATCAATTTCTTGGCCAGTTCCTGAGACCAGACCAACATCTGGGAGGCAGCAGAGGATTCCAGGTAATCAGAGCTCCCCAGGGCTGCCAGGGGTGTAAGCGCAAGGGGTGATCCAGGTGGCAGGTCAGAGGAGCACGAAGACCTGGGCTCAGTCAGCCCTGGGGGGACGAAGGTCAGCGGGACAGGGCGCTGGGCCCACTCTGGAGGATGAGCCGCCTGGACTAATAGCCATAATGGTGGCCATGTGAGGAGAAGCCGGAGGGCCCAGAAGCGCAGTTGGGACATCATATAAATAAAAAGAAGCTCTGGGGCGCAGTGACCCAGACCAGTGCAGTACCTGTTCCTCACTCAGCGGGAGCAGAACCATTAAGGCAGCCCCTGCCATGCACGTGCCCTGAGCAGCCGTGGCCCCACCCCCGGCCCGCCCTTATTTATGACATCACTGTCACTGACAACCTTTACCAGGCTCCGGGGACACAAGGGAGAGCCTTGTCCCACAATCATGGGGCTCAAGTCTCCCTGTCCCCTGCAGAGGTGACAGTCACCTCCCACTGGAACAGCCCCTCACATTCTCAGCGAGGCAGGATTTGGGTCACAGACCCAGGTGGCCCTGGGCCTCCAGCAGCCCGTCGGGGTGGGGGACTGCAGGGCATCCACGGGAGTCACAGGGCCTCTCCTCTCGGGGTATTCAGAAGTGCTGCTGTGGCTCTGACAGCCTGGACTCCTCTTCCACGCTGAACCCTGCGAGCGTGTCCCCTCGGCCGGACTGCTTCCCAGGAGAGCAGCTGACCTGCAAAGTGAGCGCCAGTCAGGGCTGCGGGCAGGACACACATGGGGACTTATTCCAAAATATTGCCATTTCCTGTGAACTGTGTCCTTTGTCCCACGTCTGATAATTAGGTCACCACTCTACTAGGTAGGGGCTACCACGGAACCAGTGATGACTCCAAAATTTCTGTAGGAGGGGTTTTGGGGAATGGGCAATTCAATCTGGGCAAGAGTTTGAATCAGGGCGAATAGCCTTTTACATTGGCAAGGGAAAACGTCCCCCACCCCACCTGGGCTCAACACGGCCATTAATCTAGAAGTAACAACACCACTTTTCAGAGATCTCCTATATGTACATTTGCAGAAGACATTTAGGAAGTTAAAGTCAGCATGTTAAATAATTTCCTTGAGATACTACTGTAACTAGAACCCTGTTCACGTCCTTCACAGCCCTTCTTGTAAACTATTTTATTTCTTGTTTATTGTCTGGCACAACCCCCAGCACGTAAGCTCCAAGAATGGGCTTTATCTTCTTATTCCCAGGCCTAGCACGTGGGTTGGCACATAGCGCTAGTTTTAAAACGGAACTGATTCCAAGATTCACCTCATTTAGGGATGGGTCAGTTGTTATAACCAGATTTCTGAAATCGGTGATTATTTCCTTCCTTTCACATTTCACAGGGAGCTCCACCTCTTAAAGTTTGAAATTTCCTTGACTGCTTTTATTTAAATTGAATTAACATAATTATTTTACATGGAAAAAATTTCAAATACATTTTCAGAATGCAACCACTTTCTCTACCTTCTTCAAAACAAAACATTTTGCAACCTTGGGTGAGTTAAATAATCAAAAATCTAGCCCCGAATTAAGAAAAATTTTTACTCCTTTTTAATTTTATTATTTTATTTTTAAAGTTTATTCATTTATTTTTTACATTTTATGATGTTGTTATGGAGCAGGTGGGGGGGAGGGGAAGGGGAAAGGAAATAAGGTGGGAGAAGGAGGAAAGAGGAGGAGGGGCATGATCGAGGCCCATGGCACCCCCCTCATTCCTTCAGGGGAGACAAGGAGGCTTCCAGCAGTGGCTTGGTCATCGCCAGGCTGGTGGCAGGGGGGTGGAGGGGAGGGCATAGCGGAGGCCCTCAACCCCCACTGCCCCTATGGTGGCTCGGTGGTCATTGCTGAGCTGGCTGCAGGTGTCGGGGGTGAGTCTATGGCCCCCCACTGCCCAGGGTCAGGAGAGCCCAGAGCACTTCCTGCAGCAGCTCAGTGGTCATTGCTGGGCTGGTTGTGGGTGTTGGGGGGCCTGGCTCCTGCCCCTGCCCCTCCCCACTCTCTGGCTTGTGAGCCAGGGGGCTTCTGGTCCTTCTAGGTTTTATAGGTGCTCTTTGGTGATGTGAGACCTTTTGAGCCATCCTGCACACTGTACTGAACTTTAAGTATGTTTTTCTCAATTTTGTGTTAGACTTGACATCTGCACTGAACTTACCTTTGCGTTGAACTTGGTGTGGGCCCTGCTCAGTCTCTGGAGCTGTGCCACACTCTCTCTATGGAAACTGCATTTCTTATCTGTTATATTAAACTTGTTCTCACTGTCTACTGTGACTCTGTCCTTGAATTCTTTCCTGTGGCGGAGTCCAGAACCTGGTAAGAGGACTGGGCAGGTTGAGGCTGACTACTGGGCCCCCTGGACCTCACCTCCAACATCAATGATTATTAAGACTGAATTTTTGGCTTCATTATCAAGTTTGTCTTTGCCCTGCAGAATATATTCCTTCTCAAATATTTCAGGAACAGGTACACAAATTGATTATCAACTAAGCTACACATAATCCTTCAAGTTCCCCAAAGGAGAGATTATATAGGCCCCATACTCTGACCACAGTGAAAGCCCCCAACTTCTTAAAACTTAAAAAACAACTACACACGTTCCCCCCATTCCCCAAAGCGTTATTGGGTCAAAGACAAATTCAAATCTGGAATAACAGTTTTCCAGTACAATGAAAAGGACAGCAATGCATATCAAGGTTTCTAAAATTTAACCGCAACTGCATTTAAAAGTATATTCATAGTCTTAACTGCTTTCGTTCAAACAGAACAAAATAGAAGGAGCCTGGCCTGAAGCTCTGAAATTACTTGTTTAACCAGCGGGCCAGTGGCAAAGTCAGCTCGGGAAGGGAGCCCCTGGGTTCCAGAACCCTTGGTCTTAATGTCTATTCCACACCGTTTCCCCATTTTATTGGTGGCAATTCACCTCTCAACTTCTGTGTTGTGACAGTGCAGTCAAGAAGTGCTAATATAACTGACACAAAAGGAGAAAGAAATGGTGGGGTTTTGCTTATTTGAGGCAGGCATTGTAAATACAGAAGGTGGGAAAATGAGCACCTGCTCTGTAACAGACACTGTGCAGTGTCCCTTACCACTGTCTCATTTAATCCTCAAAAAACTCTGCAGAAGGATGTTATTACCTTCTTCTTGTAGACAAAGAAATCCTGGGTCAAAAGTTGCTAAGGAGAAGCTAAACCAAGGGTCAAAGCAAAAGTCTTTCAGGCCCCCAAGCCTGCACTGTTTCTGCTGCATGATGTGGTCTGTGCCATGAGCCATGGAAGAGAGAAAAAGGGACTAAAAAGCCCCAAACCAAACTAAAACAAATAAATAAGTGAACTGAGCAATCAACTCAAGAAGTTAGAAAAAGCACAAGGACGCGGTTCTATTCACACAGCCAAGAGGTGGAGCCAACCCAGGTGCCATCAAGACACAACTTTACAAGGAGAACGTGGAATATGTACACAAGGGGATGCTACTCAGCCATGAAGAATGAAATTCTGCCACTTGCAGCAACATGGATGAGCCTGGAGAAAATTAAGTGGAATAAGCCAGGCTCAGGAAGAGAAACACCGCGTGTCCTCACTCATAAGTGGGAGCTAAAAAAATAAATAAGAAAAGAAAGATACAACAATCACAATAATTCATTGAACTTTCAAAAGTAGTAAAGAAGTTAGAAAAAGCACAAGGACGCGGTTCTATTCACACAGCCAAGAGGTGGAGCCAACCCAGGTGCCATCAAGACACAACTTTACAAGGAGAACGTGGAATATGTACACAAGGGGATGCTACTCAGCCATGAAGAATGAAATTCTGCCACTTGCAGCAACATGGATGAGCCTGGAGAAAATTACGTTAAGTAGAATAAGCCAGGCTCGGGAAGAGAAACACCGCGTGTCCTCACTCATAAGTGGGAGCTAAAAAAATAAATAAAAAAAGAAAGATACAACAATCACAATAATTCATTGAACTTTCAAAAGTAGTGAACAGAACTGTGGTTACTAGAGGGAAAGGGGGAGGGGGGCTAGCGAGAAATTGGTGAAGGGTCACAAAGAACGATTATATTTTGTAATGATGAATATACTCAATTATACATAATTATGTTTCAATTAAAAAACGAAAACACCAAAAAAGAAAAAGTACGAGGAAAACATTTCCAAGGAGAACAGGAGGAAGCAAGGCATAAGAATTAAAGCACAACATGTTTAACTGGATCCAGAGGAAAATGTGGGTGTGACATGTTAAAAATGGAGTTAGGAAATGTGGCGATAGAACCCATGTATTACATGTTCCACTTACTATGGACCTGGGATCCTTCTCTGTAACTCTAGTGTTACATGAACTAAATTCATCAAAGTTTCTGGAATGAATTTCTTGCAAGGACAGGCCACTCAGAAGCCAAGGGTCCCCACCAACCAACAGACTCCTTTAATAGTAACCTGGAGGGTGAATTATCCAAGAAGGTAAACATAACTAAATATTTCATAACAGACTCGAAAGCCCTGCTGCCTTAAAAGCATTGCTAAGTACTTTCTTTCATAAAATTATATCCTGCCCCGAGAGAGGCTCTCAGTAGGACCGAACAGTGCCTATACCTGCTGCTGGCCCTGAGGGCAGAAGGCAAAAAAGAAGTCACATGTTTCTGCCCAGGAAGGTGCCAATGGGAAGCTCCTGGACTGTGCTGTGAACTACAAGACAAGTGAAATACAAGGATACATTTGAAAAATCAGATATGGACCTTAGTGAATGAGTCTGGGTAGTGGAAAGCCAGTAGACATCACAGGGTGGTCCAGTCCCAACAACCCACCTACATAACTTAAATAGGAACTCACCACCCTGATGGTCAGCCCTGTGAAAAACGAATGCTTCCAACAAGCTGAAATCTGCCTGCATCTACCTTTTCCGCTCAACCCTGGACCCCATGCCTTGGGCCACAAGCATTGTACCTTCCTGCAACGAATGGCCAACTGCTGAACCTTTTTTTTTTTTTCCTTTTTGTCTTTTTTCGTGACCGGTAATGGGATCGCAACCCTCGGTGTCGTGCCCACACCGCGTTCAACCAGTGAGCAGACTGGTCTCTATGTGGGATCCGAACCCTCGGCGGGAGCACCGCCGCACTCCCAAGCGCCGCACTCTACCGAGTGCGCCACCGGGCCAGCCCAGAACTTTGGAGCCAAACATGTTGGCTCAGAGCCCAGCCCTGCCCCTCTGTTGTGCAATATGCCATGGTGACGCTGCTCATAGCTGATTGCTGACGTGCCACACCTCTGTCTGTCTACACCTGTAGCTGGCACGTTTGCTGTGATTGTACACACGGCTACTCTGTTACATGTTCCAGTGTGGCCATGCCTGAGCACTTACACAGCACTTACCTATTATTGGATTACTTCTCTTTAGTTTCTCTTACATATTATAGTCAGGGCATTATATTAATTTTTAAACTTATGATCATTCTGAATGGATAAAGAAATTGTGATACATTCATACACCGGAACACTACTCAGCAATCAAAAAGAATGAACTATTGTTACACAAGACAACATGGGTTGATCTCAAAATAATGGTGCTGAGTGAAAGAAGCCAGACAAAAGAGTACATATTTTTTCGTTCCATTTACAGACACTTTAGAAAAGGTAAACTGATCTGTAATGACAGAACACAGATCAGTCGCTGCCTGGGAATTTTGGAGCAGGAAGAGGCAGAGAAGGGATCACCCAAGGGCACAAGGAAACTTTTGGGGATAATGAATATATTCACTATTTAGAATGTGACAATGATTTCAAGTGTATAGATATTACATATATCAAAAGTTATCAAATTATACTCTATAAATATATGCAGTTTATTTTATGTCAATACTCCAGTAAAGCTGCTTGAAATATTTTAAAACTACTACCATTAAACAACGTATATTTTATGAAAAGGAAGTTTGGGGTCTGGCATGGTTGAGAATCCCAGCATCAAGCAGGGGAGAAGCTTCTTCCACTTCCCCATCTTCAGGCAGGCGTGCTGTGCAATTTACCCAGTGGCCACTAGAGGACAGCAGCAGCCCATGTACAGGAGGTGGGGGCTGCAGGGCTTCAGCACAGAACAATTCTCTGCTCTATGCCTTCTGCCTGGCAGGTGGGCATTAATGCCCCCATTACACTCACTAGTAGAGCAGAGATTTGAGTCATAGTCTCTTTGGATCTTGATTCCACCTGTTGGTTTCTCAACACAAGGAGATGTGCAGATGGGGCAGCTGACAACCAGGGAGGCGCAGTGACTCATCCAGGCTTGCACACAAAACAGGTCCTGGGCATATCCTTAAAGGAAATGCCTGAGAATTCCTTGGGGTTAGTTCCAGTCTTTGATGGCAGTGCCTGACATTCTTTCTCACTCTACAGCCTGTGCTTGTAAGCCCTGCACTAGGCCAGCCATTTGCCCTGGTCTTATGTCCTGTTGTGTCCCCAGTGCCTGTAATAGACTCTCAATGAATAGCTGTTGAGTGAGTAAATGAATGAAGATGCCTTTGTTTCTGGATAGCAGGAACTGGCTGCTCCTGGACCTATTCACTGTGGAAGATGCTGTAGGCATTGGCCCTGCCGCGGATGTACAGAGAACAGCCAGCTGTTATGCCCAGGGCAGGAGCCAAGGGTATCGGGATGAGTGGGAAGTGGGTAGGGGGAGGCAGGCAGCTGATTTCATTCCAGGAAAGTGACTGAAGCAGTTGCCTGCACTCCACCCTGGCAGGAGGCAAGCCCAGTATTGCAAAATCCTGCTGGGTGGGCAGGCAGCATGGATGGGGGCCAGCAGCAGGTAGCATGGTTCAGCCACTGAGCTGGGCTGGAGCCAGAATTCCAGTCACAGGACAGAGCAAGCCAAGACCCTCATCCTCACACTGAGCAGGTGACCAAAGCAGGAACTCAGGCCTGAGGATCAAATCAGAAGCCTCGTGTGTTAGGATTAAGGTGGGTGGAGAGGAATGGAAAACCCCACATATTATTGGCTCCAACAATTTAGAAGCTTATTTGTGTCTTGTCTCTGCTAAGTCATCCCAAGGGAGTCAGTCCAGAGCCAACAGGGTGATCCGTGGTGCAAAGGAGATGACAGAGAGGGAGGACACAGGCTCCCCTGTCTTGTTCCTCTGCTGTTCTCAAATGTGACTTCCACCCCGTGGTACAATATGGCTGCTGGAACTCAACTTTTTCATGCCATATTCCAGGTAGCAGGAAGGAGCAGGGGAAGGAGGAGAGCTCTGTCCCTTTTTAAGGGCAATTTCCAGAATTGCACAGACTATTTTACTCACATTCTTTCTTTCTCTCTCTTTTTTTTTTCTTTTTTTGGTGGTCAGCTGGTACAGGGATCTGAACCCTTGATCTTGGTGGTGTTAGCACCGCGCTCTAACCAACTGAGCTAACTGGACAGGCTGCTTCCATTTATTGGCCAGAACTGAGTCACATGGCCACACCTAGCTGCAAGGGAGGATGAGGAACATAGTCTTCATTTCACACACACATGGGCCTAGCCAAAAATCAGTGTCTGCAACTTCAGAACAAGAGAACATACCTCCAGTGGCTCAAATTATGACACAGGGCAGAGGTCAACAGGGAACTCACAGCTCAGGCCCAGGTTGCTGCCCTAGGTCCTGGGGCCTGGGTGGGATAGGGTCCTAAGACTCTAGCTGTGGAGACTGGGGAGCTGTAGAGCCCAGCCTCAGGGCCAGGCTGTTGGGGTGGTACCTGCTACTGCAGCAACAGGGAGCATTTTGCAGCTAAGCACAGCATTAGCCCAGGAAGAGGCGTTCACGGTAAGGACGCAGGCTTGGTCAGCTCATTGTCAAGGACAGGCACAGACTCAGAGGCCAACGACTGCGTGATGCTGTGAAAAGCATCCTTGAGATGATGAGTCAGGACCCAGACTGCCTTTTCCCAGGGGGCAGTGAAGTGGCTGATGGCAGCTGCCTTTTTTATTTGAAAATTTTTTTTTGCCATAGAATAACATGCATATAGAAAAATATGCAAACCATAAATGTACAACTCAATGATTCTCCTGAAAACGAACACACCCAAGTAGCCAGCACCTAGATCAAGAAACAGAACATTACCAGAATGCCAGGAGGCTCCCCCATGCCCCTTCCAGTCACTACCCCTCTCTCTCCCTTCCTTCCCCCTGCCGCCCCCCCCACTCTTCCACCCCCAACTCCCAACTGGCATTTTAAAAATCTTTCCAGGTGATTCCAAAGTACAGTATAGTCAATGCTGAGAATCACTGCTTTTAAAATAATGGTTCTGAAACTTGACTGCACGTTAGACTGAACATGGCGAACATCTATCTTTTGAAGTAGAAGATAGAATGGAGATAGCTAAGAAGGCAGTGTCGTACCTGCCACTGACCAGCTGACCTGTGTGACCTTTAATGAGTTCCTTCACCTCCCCGAGCCTCACCTGTGAAATGGGAACACTGTCACATACCTGCAGAGTTGAGGCTGACAGACAGAGGATGCTAAGCCCAGGCTTACGTAGGGTCTGTATATATGGCAGCTACTATTGTTATTTTTATTAAAAGTGAGCAGCCCTCTCCTTTTTTATGCAGGTGAGACCCAATCTGGGGACAGTGGATACAGGTCGTATTGATGAAAGAGGCAACAGGTTTCGTTGATGAGAGGCCAGGGTCTTTCTAGTGGGCACGGGAAAATGCGAGGGGCAGCAGACATTCCAAGCCAAAGCTGACAGCACCTGGGGCCAGCAGCTGTGGATGGACTGGGGCAGCCCAGCTTTGGCAAAGCCAATCCTCCTTCAGCAAAGAACTACAAGAAGCTGACTGGCTGCAGGCTCTGACTCTGAGAGCCAATTATGGAGGAAAAAACAACGGCCTTTGTTGCGCACCTACTGTGTGTCAGGCACTGCGTTCATGCCTTTAGTTCCGTGAGGCGAGGAGACTCATCCCTTTTAACAGTAGCGGAGCCTGAAGCTTAGAGTCTGCAGCACCTGCCTTACAGGGTCCTGGGGTTTCCATGACACTGGGACCTGCCTCTCTGTTGGGCTGCACACCTGGGGACATGCTGTGTACATGAATGACCTGGGGACACCTTATTTGATTAGATGCTCATCTCTATTTCCCGAAATAAAAAGTATATGGCTTTTTTTTTTTCCTTTTTGTCTTTTTTTTACTGACCGGTAACGGGATCGCAACCCTCGGTGTTGCGCCCGCACCGCGCTCAGCCAGTGAGCGGGAACCGGTCTCCACATGGGATCCGACCCCTCGGCGGGAGCGCCTCTGCGCTTCCCAAGCGGCGCACTCTCCAGTGCGCCACCAGGCCGGCCCAAAAGTATATGGCTTTTTAAACTGTTAACTACTTAATCTTTTTTGTACTTATTACAAGATAATGTTTATTGTAGAACATATAAAAAATATAAACAAAAAGGAAAAAAAAAAAAAATCCAACA
>NW_007731699.1:68163-75233 GCF_000696425.1 Galeopterus variegatus
GCCGGTCTGTATGTGGGATCCGACCCCTCGGCGGGAGCGCCTCTGCGCTTCCCAAGCGGCGCACTATCCAGTGCGCCACCAGGCCGGCCCATGGGCTGTTGGATTTTAAAAAATCCCACAGGTGGTTGCGTTGTACAGCCAAGCTTGAGAGCCACTCTGCTGCAGCGTCAGCTCTCACCAGGGGCCTTGCATCCCATCCACTGCAGGGGTGCCCTGTAATTTGACCAATCCCCTTTTCTTGGATATCTAGGTTGGTTCCAATTTTTCATAATTATAAACCTGAAGTTAGCAAACATTTCCTGTAAAGGGCCAAAGAGTACATGTTTTAACCTATGCAGGCTGTAAGATCTCTGTCACAACCATGTAACTCTGCCATTACGGCACAAAAGAAGTTGAGTGAGCATATTCGTGTTCCAATAAGAGGATATTGACAAAAACAGGTGGTGGCCAGGGTTGGCCTGCGGGCCGCAGTGTGCTGACTCCTGATACAAACAATGTGAAGTGAGTCTCCTTGAAGTGAAACGTTCTAGTGTGAAATGCTCATTTTCTTGTGACAGTTGTTTTACACTATTTTTAAAAGTACAATTCTTTTTCAAATGAAACTTTATAAAACTCATGTAAACAAGAGGTAAAAGGGCATTCTGTTAGCATAAATATATTTTATAAATTTATTTTATTTTATTATTTTTTGTGTGTGTGACCGGTAAGGGGATTGCAACCCTTGGCTTGGTGTCGTCTGCACTGCGCTCAGCCAGTGAGCAAACCGGCCATCCCTATATAGGATCCGAACCCGTGGAGTGAGCACCACTGTGCTCCCAGCGCCGCACTCTCCTGAGTGTGCCACGGGGCCGGCCCTATATTTTATAAATTTAAATATGTTATTAGAAAGTCATTTAAGGATTATAGATGATGCTGCAGTTTTTTGTTTATGTTTAACCAGCCCAGCACCTGTGACATTCAAATCAAACTTTTGCAGAAACAACAAAGCACCTCTGTGGAGCCCTGGTGTCCCACAGGGAACACAATTTGAAAGCTGTTGTAATAGGATGCATTCTTGGAACTCGAACTGCTGGAGCAAATGGCCTGAACCTTTGAAAGACTTCTTTATATGGCAGCTGGGTCCCAAAAGTGAGCGTGCAAGAGGACATGCCTCAGTGTGCCCGCACTGATCAAGCCTCTGCCTGCGGTGCACTTGTAGTTATCCCACTGGCCGAAGCAAGTCACATGGCCAAGCCCGGAGTCAATGTGGGAGGGACAAAAAGGGTGTGAACACCTGGTGTCATCCTTCATCGGTGGTCACCAAACAGTATCACAGGTCACTTGCGCATCCCAGGGGCGTGGTTCTGAGCATGGTTTAAAAGAGGAGAGTCTGTCTTTCTCTCTCTCTGCTCTCTCTGCTTCCACCATCTTGCAATGTGAGACCCCTGGGTCACTGTCGCCACCACCAGATGGACTTTGGACTTCCGAGCCTCAGAAACTGTAAGCAATAAATTTCACTCTCTTTATAAATCACCCAGTTCCAAGTGTTTTGTTATAAGCAACACAAACAGACCAACACAGGCGGCTAGCGTTAGTCCCTTTTTCAGACCACTGCACTGTTCAGTCATTCCCACTGCTTGGGGATGACAGGGCACATGGAACTTCCACTGAATGGACCACTGAGAAGCCCACTTCTGTGCTTCATGTCCAGTAAAGTGGGTTCCATGATCACTGTCTATGACCAGGGGTTGACCGTACATGGCCATAAAGCTATTCAATGCCTTAATAGTGCTTGCCTGGTCTGGAGCCTAACTAGACCATACAGACAGAAGACCAGTAGCCTTACCAATGGCTGTGAAGATATACCTGAAATTCTCTGACTTCGGCAGTGATCCCACAAGATCCACCTGCCACCATGTTAGGAGCATTCTCTTCTCAGGTTTTCTGACTATCTCCATGTGGCACCCAGTGAGCCATGAAGGGTACATCTACCCATCAGGGGCATTCTTTCTTGGGTTTACGCAGCACCTGGTGGGCCACAGACCACACGGTCTTGCAGCCAGCATGCTGCATTCTCTAACGCAGCCAGCCAGCTACATCGGCTGCTGGAGCTCTCTCCAGACATCTTACCTTAGCCAGTGCATCAGCTTCATCATTGCCTGGACCAGCTAAGGGGAAATGTCCTGTGCCGTGGAAAAGGCTTACTTCCTTTCTATGTCCCAATTCCCATAACTCTTGCCACATGGCTTGTCCCCACAGGGGTCGGTGACATACCAGCCACCACTGATATTTCCAAGTATATATCCGAAGGGTAAAACCCTTATATACGACCCACTCACATTGTTTCACATGACCTAGCAACGTTGGGGCCGCCTTGGTTAAATCTGCAAGAGAATCAGAGGTTAGTAAGACATCATCTATGTGATGAAACATTGTAACCATGCTGGGCCTAGTCCACCTGGCTAGGTCCCCAGCCACTAAACCATGACAGATGGGTGGGCTATTCAGGTAGCCTTGGGGCAACACCTGGAAAGTCCAGTGCCTTCCCTCCCAGGTGAAGACAAATTGATCTTGGCTATCAACTGAGGTTAGGATAGAGAAAAAAGTATTTGCAATGTCCACTATATAATGATATGTTCCTAGCTGAGTCATCAGCTGATCTGTCAAGTCGTGAACTGAAGGCACAGCTGCGTGCAAAGGAGGCACTACTTTGTTCAGTTCCCCATAGTCCACAGTTACTGTCCAGGTGCCATCAGGTTTTTTCACTAGCCATACCAGGGTGTTAAAGGGACTGTGTGTGGGACGAATGATGCTGACCTTTTCTAGCTCCAATATAGTGGCACCTATCTCCACACGTCCTCCCGGCAAGTGATGCTGTTTCACACTGACCACACGCCTTGGCTCGGGTAACACCTGTGGATCATGCTTGACGTGTCCCCACAGCACAGGCTTTACTGTCCATATACGCAGCTGGAATTCTCCAACCATTGTTTGCAGGTGTAACCGATAAAGTACATCTGTACTCAAGATGTATTCGGATACAGGAGCTATATACACAGTGTGCACACGAGGGGGCAATCTTTCAATGCTCAGCGGCAAAGACACAGCTTTAACTATAATAAAATGTCTCCTAGAGCCATCAGCATTCTGGAAACTTATCTGGGTTGCCATGTATCAGGCTACAATCTGCGCTGGTGTCCACCAACGTTAACACACACTGCACATTTGTCTCAGACCGACGTATTATCAGTTCAACACGAGGCCTCCGGTCCTCGTCTGCCCCCAAAAGACGAGCACCTTGGCCTGGTCCCTAGCCAAAAGAGAACAGTCCATCTGCTTCCACAGAAGTAACCAAAAAATCTTTTAAATTCACTGGGTGTAACTTGCCACCTGTTTCTGGATGTTTAGCAAAACGCTGTTCAGGGCACAATTATTGCCACAAGGCAAACAAGAGCGCATTTGGTTGCCTGTCAATTTTTTCCCTGTCAACTCCTGCCATAAGCGAGTCAAACCACATCTGCATATGGCTGGTCTTGCTAGGTCCCTTCAGGGTAAAATCCCGAGAATTTCTTGGGGATTGAGTCTTCACCACCTCTCGGACCCCCTCTGCTTATCTCCTCCCCTCTGCTTCACCCAGACTGGCCATCATGGTCATTACTTCATGTATCGGATGACCAACATATGGGGCCAGTATGGCCATTAGTGACCCAAAGGATGTCGACGGAGCATTTTGCAGCTCTACGCCTCTCATGTTGCTGGTAAAACATTCATCATCTGGGCCACAGGTGTTCACATTAAACACGGACTGTTGCATCCCCAGCTCCCAAATTACTTGAACCAGCTCAGCATAGGTTTGCCACCTACTCACAGCTTCGGGCAGTTCTCTGGCATTTGTCCACATGGTCTGGATGGCTGCATCCACCCATTCCATCAAGGAGTGGTTGTGTATCCACGGCTGTTCTGTAGCCACTGCCACGGGGACAAGTGCGTGGCCATGGAAGCCAACTTTTCCATCTCCTCACCAGAGCACATCACACTGTCCACCCCTAGGTCCCACAGTCGCAAAAGCCACGCAGCTAGGGGTTCGCCCTGTTTCTGGGGAAACTGTTTCTCTAAGTCCACTAACTCAGCGTGACCGTAGGGGACATAAGCTGTGAATTGGGTCACTTGTGGATTATCTACTGGTTGCCCACCTTGTCCTATGGGCTGTTCATGCTTCAGTTTCTGATGCACAACAGGTCGTGCCAGAGGACGCACAATCTCCCCCAACTCACCATTGGCTTCATCATCGTCTCCAGTGTTGGAAGCAGGAGTGATGTGTTGCTGTACTGCAGCCTCCGGAACAAGTACCCATGCTTCCAACAAGTCTGCTTTCTGCTGCAAATCTCGAAGCTGCGCCACTTCGTGGAGTGCCTGGTCTATGTTGACTCGTAGTACAGTGAGCAATAGCCAGACCCCGGCCAACAGGAAAGAGGTTGCCAGGTACCACATACTCGAGGGTAGCCACATTTCCTCCCACCCCCGAGGGGCTATTGGCTCTTTTACCTGCTTGGAATCCTGCCGACAACTATGCCAATGGTGGGCTGGATCACAGACCCCATTGCCCCCGCCTGTGCAGGTCCTGAGTCAGGTAGTCAAAAGGAAAACTCAGCAGCTGCCAGCAAAGTGGACGTACTTTATTCTTCAGACACGAGCTCCAACGACCAGCGGTTCAGGGCCCCTGCCTTCCATACCGAAAAGTACACAATAGCAGCAACGAGCCAAGGGGTACACGGGCACACACGTGCACTAACTCTACTCTTACATAACTTGTTTACAACGGATGAGCTGAATCATACCCAGCCAGATATGAGGCGAGAGGGCCTGACCAAATCAACTCCACTTTCCTCACAGTGTCCATGGAGCAGCGGGTTCAGGACAGAAAACAAACACGATGGTTTAGAAAGTGAGATAATCAACTTTTGCTCTGGACAAAATGGCAGCAGGACTCTCATCCATGATGGAGTTTAGCACCATTCCCATGGCCAATCTCAGACGTAAAAGCTCACGCCTCAGCAGCAGAGTGGGGTCCTCCATGCCTGGCCCAAAATGACTTCACTGGAAGTAGCAGAGCTCCAGCCAACAATGAGTAAGGCTGAGAGCTAACTAACTCTTTGTCAATAAGTCTGTGGGATGGAGAAGAGTTCCCAATAACAGGAAATAAAGGTAGTGAGAGAGAAATAGTAAGCGTTCCAGCAGCCCACATACATTTGAGTGGCACAAATGCCACTTCAGGAGATTTTTTTCCCTTTGCATTTTCCCTAGGAACGTGCTAGCGACGTGCTAGCTTACACGTAAGCACTACGTGTAAGGTACCTATAGCAAATGGACAGGGAGAGAGTACTCCACAGGAAGGTGGGAGAAGAAAACCCGAGGCCTCGAGCTGAATCCAAGCCACAGTTAGCATTTATATTGCATTCTGCATTTCTCCAATCCCTTCACATTTGTTAACGAGGCCTGTACTCAAGCAGTATCATTTCCATCTCCAGCTGGAAAAATAGGCGCCAGGAAAGTGCATTTTCCCAAGAGACGAAATACTCTCAAAAGTCACACCTCATTGCCCTCTCTGCAGGGTATCCTGGGCAGAGCAGACACTGCTTCCTTATGAGGAAGTAGGGATACTTCAGAGAGCTCTCTGGGGCAAGAGCAGAGTGAAACTGGGGGGAAGGGCCCTGGGCGGAGCATGTGCAGCAGCCCAAGGCTGCCCCTGCTCAGGCATTCCACAGCCTACAAAACACCTCCCACCTTGCTGTCCTTCCCTTCATACCTAGACTTACTAAGAGTGTTCTGCCTTCCACTGTTTTCCTTCCTGATCCCCAATACCTGTATTGTGAAGCTCAACAGAACCTCAACTCGGAGGACAGCTACTTCCTCAGAAATCACTACTTTTGCCCCATCTCCACGAGGCCCCTTCGTCCTGACTGCTCTGTAACACAACAATGCTGCCACACAGTACAACCCAGACAGTCGTGCGTGGGAGACCTGGCTCTCCCATTTGCCAGCTCTGTGACCTTGCGCAAGTCACTTGACTTCCTTAAGTCTGTTTCCTTATCTATAAAATACCTCTCGGTGCTGTATGGTGTAGGTAAATAGCAGCACAGTGCCTGGTGTGCAGCGGGTGCTCAAGAAGTGGTACTCACCTCCCAGCCGGTGACTTACCCAGCTTTCATGACCCTGACAGTTGTACGAAGCCTTTCCTGAACCTCAAACTATAAAGTCTAACCTACTCTTCTGCACTTTCCTCTTGAAATCTATATTTAGACCATATTACTTACTTATATACTTTCCTGAATTCCCCTATCAGAACATAAGCCACAGGTTAAATGTCTGCACCTCAGACTCATGGTCCACTTTTCCTACCCCAGGACCTTCGCACGTGCTGTCCCCTTGGCCTGGCATGCTCGCTCCTCCTCGAAGAGGTCTCTTCCAGTGACCAGTTCAAAGCTGTCTCTCTGCCTTTCTGATTTTCACTCACAGCACATATCATAACTGCATTACATATTCACACGTCTTCCTGTCCCCGATGAGACACAAAGAACCGTGAGGAAGCTGGAACCCCAGCCTCTAGCACACGCCTGGCACGAAGAGAGCACTGGATACATCGTCAGTGAGTGGGAGCAGGCAGTAAGAATGCACGTTCCAATGGCCGTGCTTCCTTCGGTGGGTGAGGCTTTCTGCCCAGCAAGACCCAGCCCTGGTGAACCCGGTCAGTCCGCCCCGCTAAGCGCCCCGGGGAACTGAAATACACAGACCATCGCTCAGAGCCTCAGGGCCCGACGCGCCATTGCCATAGCAACGGGGGGCGGGCGGCGCCTGCGCGAGGCGCCCCCGGAAGTGACGTTTGAAAGGCGCCGGGGTCGCGCCATGGCCCTGGAGGCCGCCGGACGACCGCCGAAGGAAACCCTGTCGCTCTGGAAACGGTAATGGAGCCGGGGACGCGCAGGAGCCGGCGGCTGTGGCCCCGTGGCTCTCCGCGGACCCACCGACCTCGTAACCGCCCGGCCGTGGGGGCGGGGCGCACAGGCCTTCGGGAGTGTGGTCGCCGCGGCGCG
>NW_007731699.1:75635-100693 GCF_000696425.1 Galeopterus variegatus
CTCCGTCCCGCCTGCGCGGCCCGCGCGTGTCCCCGCCGGTGTGTCGCCTGCCGTCCCCGCGCGGGGCCTGGCTCTGTGCTGGACGGGAGCGCGCTCGAGTAGAGCGCGGCCGCGGGGGTGAGGAGGGGCCGTGGGCCGGCCGGCGTGACGCCTCTGTCCTCCTAGGGAGCAGGCCCGGCTGAAGGCCCGCGTCGTGGACCGGGACACGGAGGCGTGGCAGCGGGACCCCGCCTTCTCGGGGCTGCACAGGGTCGGGGGCGTTGACGTGTCCTTCGTGAAGGGGGACAGCGTCAGCGCCTGTGCCTCCCTGGTGGTGCTCAGCTACCCCGAGCTCCAGGTAACCCGGCCGGGACGCCGAGCCAGGGCTCGGGCGGGGATTGGCCGCAGCCGAGAGGCGGGGGCTCCAGGACGGGGAACAGTGCCGGGCAGAACCCAGCTTCTCGTCTGGCAGGATTTCATTAAGAGGTTGGGGAGTTTGGAAAAAAAGAAGACAGACAAAAACCGAGGGAATTTTGTGATCGTTGGAACCATCTTCTCGCGATCTTTACCTGCAGGTCTGATTGTCATCTAGGGTTCCTCATCTCAGTGACCGGCAGCGCCACACCGCAGTGGCCGGAGCTGGAAATCTGTTTTCCTGGACCGCTCCCTTCCCCTCGTGTCCACTCGCACGCTAGCTCCATTTCCTCCACCTCTTTTTTTTTTTTTTTTTCCCCTTTTTGTCTTCTTTACTGACCGGCAACGGTATCGCAACCCTCGGTGTTGGCGCCCGCACCGCGCTCAGCCAGTGAGCGGGAACCGGTTTCCACATGGGATCCGAACCCTCGGCTGGAGCACCGCCACGCTCCCAAGCGGCGCACTCTCCAGTGCGCCACCGGGCCGGCCCATCCTCCACCTCTTAAATCTGTACCCTTGTCTGCATCCCCTCGGACCCTTCCCTGGCCCTGCCTCCACCACTCCTGTAGGTTTTGAGCAGTGTCTTCACAGGCTTCCTGCCTCCAGTGCTGCTTCTCCGTGGTCCCTTCTCCATACTTCCAGCAGAGCAACTGTCCTAAAAAGCAAGTGCGATCGTGTCACCACAAGTTCTCTTTAAGCATTTTAAGCAGTTCCCGTGACCTCATGGCAGATAAACTTCACACTCTGACATGGCTTAAAGGCCCTTCGTGATCTATCCCCTGGTTGCTATAACCCTGTAGACTCAGCTCTCCCCACCACCCTCAGTCCGTCCCACACTCCACAACCCGCTCTGAATGACTTTGAACCCCTCAAACGTGCCATGCTGTATCTGGGTGCCCTACCTTTGCAGTGATGTTTCCTGCCGTGGAATATTCTTCACCTGGCTAACTTACTTATCTCCTATGGCCCAGTTTAGACAATCCTTCATCCACAAGTAAGCTCCTCATCCCGTAAGACCAGAAGTTACCGCTTCTCACTCTTGTCTTAGTCTTTTTAGGCTTCTATAACAAAATACCTTAGACTGGTTAGCTTTTAAACAACAGAAATTTATTTCTCACAGTTCCAGAGGCTGAAAGTCCAAGATCAGTGTGCCAGCATGGTCAGATTCTGGTGAGAGCCCTCTTACAGGTTGCAGACTGACAATTTTCGTGTCCTCACATCATGATCTAATCACATCCCCAAAGGCCCCACCTCTTAATACCATAACCTTGTGGGTGAGAATTTCAACATAGGGACTAGGGCAGGGGAGGCCACAAACCATTCAGATCAACCCTCTATTTCCTCTTTGTCACACTGGAATGGGATTGGCGTCTCTATCAGTACAGATGTCTCCCCTACCAGAATGTGAACTCCATGATGGCAAGAACTATGTCGTCTTGCCTGCCAGTGGTAGCCTCTGCATCTAGCTCAACACCTGGCATTTAGAAAACACGCAAAGCTTTCTTAAGTAGATATGTCCACGAATGAACAGTGTGCCGATGATTCATTGGTGTCACCAGCTCCAGAAGCCTTGGGTAAAGAAGAACTGCTGTACTTAAGCTTCTGGGCTTCCCCTCTGATAGAGTTTGGATATGTGGTCACCCCCAAATCTCATGTCAAAATCTGATCCCCAACTTGGCAATGTTGGGAGTAGTTTGGGTCATGGGGGTAGATCCCTCATGAGTAGATTAATACCCTGGAGCTGGGTAGTGAGTGAGTGCTCGCTCTCAGGAGAACTGGTTGTTTAAAGGACCCTAGCACCTCCTCCCTCCCTGTCTCTTGCTTCCTCTCACCATGTGATCTTGCATCACCAGCTAGCCTGACGCTTCCTGTCGTGAGTAGAAGCAGCCTGAGGCCCACACCAGATGCAGCTGTCCCAGAATCATGAGCCAAATAAACCTCTTTTCTTTGTAAATGACCCAGTCTCAGGTATTCTGTTACAGCAATGCAAAAATGGACTAATACACCCTCTCATCACTCCTCTACCTGTTCCGGATGCTCCTCTGCCTCTGCAGCTTTGTGCTTTACTCGGGAGGCCAACTTTCAGCCAAAATTTAGCAAAGATGTTTTGAGTGCCTACTGTGTATTAGGGTCTGGATATACAGTGGTGAAGGAACCAGAGTCCCTGCCTTCATAGATCTCCCGGTCATTTTGTAGGATAGTGTTGGGGGTAAGGACCTGGACTCAGAAGCCAGGCCTCTTGTGTTCATACCCCAGCTCTGCCACTTCCCACTTAAGCCTCTGGGCCTCCATTTCCTTTTTTTCCATCTGCGTTCTGGCCTCTTTTCAATGCATGTGCTATTATCGCCCTTCTCACGTTGTATTAAAGTTACTCGTTGATGTTTCTGTCTTGCCCACTGACTGTAAGTTCTCAAGGATAGGGTTGTACTGTATTTCCTTTGTTATTCCAACACCAAGCCAAGTGCCTGCTACTTGGATGTTCAGTCGGCATTTGTTGTCATTGCTATGGAAGCTTAAACTGGGGAAAGGATCCTGAAGAGTCTGGTCTGATCCCATGGTTCCCAGATGCCCAAGTTGCAGAATCAGAATCACCTGGAAGTGTGTTTGGAAAGACGGGTTCCATAGGCAAATGCATAGAGACAGAACATAGATTCATGGTTGCCTAGGGCTGGGGGTGGGATGGATGGGGAGGGACAGTGTAATGGGTAAGAGGTTTAGTTTGGGGTTGAGAAAAATGTTCTCAAATTAGATTATGGTGATAGTTGCACAATTGTAAATACCAAAAACCATTGAATTATACACTTTAAACAAGTGAACTTTATGGTATATAAATTATGTCTCAGTAAAGCTGTTAAAAAAAATACAGATTCTGGAGCCCCATCCCACTTACCAGGGGAAAAAAAATCTCCCAGACTATGGCCTGGGAACCTGCTTTCTTAAACAAGCTTCCCTGTGACTGCAAAGCAAAGCCCTCTTAGGCAATCACTGGCCTGCCTTTCATGCAGTCAAGAATCCTTTCCTCAGCCTCGCCGACAAAACATGGCCTCGCAGCCTAGCCCATTCTGTAGCTGGATGCTGTGGTTAGTACATTGTTCTCCACAGGGAGCTGAAACTTACTTTTCTGTGACTTCTGTTTATCAGTTCCACCTTCAGGCAGCAAAATGCAGATCAGATCTCACTGGCTCTTCTGTGTGTCAGCCTTCCAGTATGGGAAACAGCTCTGTGCTCTTCTCATCTGCACTGTCCTGGAAGGCTGCAGTGACTGCCCGCTGTTTCTCTTGCAGACGGCCCTTCTGCGATGCCCTCCTTTAGCAGGGTCTGTCTTTACGTCTGGCATCCAGAGTTGAACATAGTGCTGCAAATGTAATTCAACCCCAGTTCAGTGGACCTAACAGCCACACGCGTCATTTCTGTGAATGCAGGTGAAGGCGTTGTTTGCATCTTTGTGGGCACTGCATCATTGGCTTATGTTGAAACTTCCCAATCTTCTCAGAGATTGCTGATCATCCAGATCTGGCCCACACACTAATTACACAGTTGATTTTCCTTTTCCCAGATTTGTAATCTGAAAATGTACAAACATACTGAAAAATTGAGAAAAAAAGTACATTAAACACCTGTGTACCCTCTACTTAGATTCAACTGTTGATGATTTTGTCATATTGTGTGAGTGTATGTGTATGTGTACTGAACAATTTGAGACACCAGTGACAGCTCACCTCTAAATACATCAGCAGACCTGTCCTGAGAGAGACATTCTTCTACATAACTGCAGCGTCATTATTGCACCTACGAAAAATCATCATAATCCCATGATACCACCCGAATCCCAGGACATACTCACACTTCCTCACTCGTTCCCATAATGTCTCTAAAAGCTGGTTCGGGGTCGGCCTGGTGGCGCACTGCTGTAGTGCGCCGCTTGGGAAGCACGGTGGCGCTCCCGCCGAGTTATGTCTCTAAAACCTGGTTCGGGGCTGGCCTGGTGGAGCACTTCTGTAGTGCGCCGCTTGGGAAGCACGGTGGCGCTCCCACCGAGGGTTCGGATCCCACATACAGACCAGCCGCTCACTGGCTGAGCGAGGGGCGGGAGCAACACTGAGGGTTGCGATCCCGTGGCCGGTCCCGGTCCGGTACGGGCGCAACACTGAGGGTTGCGATCCGTTGCCGGTCACGAAAAAAAGACAAAAAGGAAAAAAAAAAAAAAAAAAAACTGGTTCGTTTTGTTTTCTGATATGTAAAGTTTTAACACGAATGAGTATTTTATGTTATATTCACTGCTGTAACATAAATATGTTACCTTTTCTGTGGAATTTGGTCCAGTTTGTTGCCTGTTCTCTTCCCCCTTTTCCCCGCACTGAGACATGTCTTGAGTTGACCACTCTGATGAGTTTTCCCAGGTTCACAGTTGGCTCTTTCGATATGTGGGTCACATTTTTGGAATGTTCCTTGGCTATGGTTTTAAATGTTGGCTCCGGCTGTGAGTCGGCTCCGCGGTCCTGTCCCTGTCCTGCAGGTCCTGCAGTCACGTGGGCGCTGGCCTTTCTTTGCCTGCCCACTTTCTCCGTCGCTGTTTCTCTTAGCTTCTCTACGTTTTGTTCTCTTCTCTTCTGTTTCATTCCTCTCCTCAACCGTTCGTATTGTACTCTCAGTCTAAGTCGTCCCCCTTGGTCACTTTGTACTTCATCCTCTTCATTTCTGAGGTGGCGTTGGTCAGGACCCCGCCACGCCCTCCCCTCCTCGCCAGCCCCACCATCCTCTGCCCAGTGTAGCGTCTGAGCCGGCTCCGCTGCCTGGGCTGTTCCTTTCCCACAGAGGTGTACACCCAGCATCTGCGATAGGCTCATCTGCTCTTCTGCCATAGGCAGTTCTCCTCCTGTTGACCTCTCTGGGCTTTAGAACTTGTACAGAGAGATTCAGATGGAAGCAGCCACCATCATCCCATGGGAACTCAGGCCACACTCAGTCTCCATGTGCGTCCCTTTGAAAAGTCATCTTGTGTGGGGTTCAGCAGTCCAGCCTGCTGGGTTCATCGTGAATCCAAATTCTCTTGTCTGTCATTGGGTTGGACCCTCCCCACTTTGGGTCATTGGCAGATTTGGTAAGTTTCCTCTTAGGTTGTTGATTAAAACGTTGAGAGGACAAGCCCTGGCTCTCGCTGCTCATGCAGAATAGTCAGTTCTCTTAGGTGCATTTGGTTATTGACTCAGCTTCAAGGCAGGAGTGGAAGTTGTGATGTTAAAGCCATCACCTAGAGCCTTGGGAGGTTCCATAACAAAAATGCAGGAAGGTAGAAGGTTCTGGAGAAAGTGTGCATAGTAGGAAACGTGTCTCTGTGTTCAGACTGGTCTCACTCTGATGAAAACCCAAGGTTAGGGGACTCGGGCCCACTGGGATTTACTCGAAGGGGATCCCTTTTAATGTTCTAATGAGATATGAGCAGGGCTGCCCTCTTCCACACCGTGTGTTAGTTTGAAAAAGTCTGTTTACCAGAGAATCCCTAAGAAAGGCAGCCGCACTTTTTAAAGTTGCCTCCGGCAATTCTGGAAAGCTCCTGACCATCTGGGCCCCTGCTAGCTCTTACTCAAGACCTCTGTCTCCAGTCCTACTCCCAGTTTGTATAAGGCCTTTTAGAGTTCCACATCCTGTCCCGGGGGCTCCATGCCACCACATCCTCCCTTCTTGCTCTGGGATTATTTGCAACCTCAGTTTTTCTTCATCGACTGTCCTATCCCTCGGGACCCCTACTCTCTTTTGGATTGTCTTGCTGTGAGATCATGCCTGTCCTGTCTCTGGATTATTTGAATCTCCTTTCGTAAAGCCGGTGTGTTGCCTGCCTTGCTCTTGCAACCTCTGTGAAGACATGGCCTTTTGCTCCCAGGGTCCCTTTTAATGTAAATACAGGGCTGGCTAATTAGCTCAATTGTTAGAGCACGGTGCTGATAACATCAAGGTCCAGGGTTTGTTCCTTGTACTGACCAGCTGCCAAAAAAGCCGAATAATGTAAATACAAACGTGCCCTTACTCACATCGTCTTTTCTTGGGCTTTGTCCTTCTTGATCCTTCAACAACCGTGGAGGTGGGGTAGCCTAGGTATTAGCTTTAATATACAAGGAGAAGACTCGAGAAGGCAAGGGGCAGGCACGGGTGAAGCAGACCACCAACCTTAGCCCAGCTCGTGTGGGGCTCCTGGTACACACCAGATCCTGGGGACTCCTCACACACCCCACGTCCTGCAGGGGAAGGTGCTCCTCACACAGGCCAGGTCCTGCAGGGGAAGGTGCTCCTCACACACGCCAGGTCCTGCAGGGGAAGGTGCTCCTCACACACCCCAGGTCCTGCAGGGGAAGGTGCTCCTCACACACCCCAGGTCCTGCAGGGGAAGGTGCTCCTCACACACCCCAGGTCCTGCAGGGGAAGGTGCTCCTCACACACCCCAGGTCCTGCAGGGGAAGGTGCTCCTCACACACCCCAGGTCCTGCAGGGGAAGGTGCTCCTCACACACCCCAGGTCCTGCAGGGGAAGGTGCTCCTCACACACCCCAGGTCCTGCAGGGGAAGGTGCTCCTCACACACCCCAGGTCCTGCAGGGGAAGGTGCTCCTCACACACCCCAGGTCCTGCAGGGGAAGGTGCTCCTCACACACGCCAGGTCCTGCAGGGGAAGGTGCTCCTCACACACGCCAGGTCCTGCAGGGGAAGGTGCTCCTCACACACGCCAGGTCCTGCAGGGGAAGGTGCTCCTCACACACGCCAGGTCCTGCAGGGGAAGGTGCTCCTCACACACGCCAGGTCCTGCAGGGGAAGGTGCTCCTCACACACGCCAGGTCCTGCAGGGGAAGGTGCTCCTCACACACGCCAGGTCCTGCAGGGGAAGGTGCTCCTCACACACGCCAGGTCCTGCAGGGGAAGGTGCTCCTCACACACGCCAGGTCCTGCAGGGGAAGGTGCTCCTCACACACGCCAGGTCCTGCAGGGGAAGGTGCTCCTCACACACGCCAGGTCCTGCAGGGGAAGGTGCTCCTCACACACGCCAGGTCCTGCAGGGGAAGGTGCTCCTCACACACGCCAGGTCCTGCAGGGGAAGGTGCTCCTCACACACGCCAGGTCCTGCAGGGGAAGGTGCTCCTCACACACGCCAGGTCCTGCAGGGGAAGGTGCTCCTCACACACGCCAGGTCCTGCAGGGGAAGGTGCTCCTCACACACGCCAGGTCCTGCAGGGGAAGGTGCTCCTCACACACGCCAGGTCCTGCAGGGGACGGGGCTCCTCACACACACCGGGTCCTGCAGGGGACGGGGCTCCTCACACAAACCGGGTCCTGCAGGGGACGGTGTTCCTCATACACACCAGGTCCAGTGTATAACATGGAGTTGAGTCCCCGCACTGATTTACAGGGCAGGTCACGTCCATTCTTTCAAACCCATGTCTTCTACTTTCCACCTGATAGGTGAGGAAGAGAAGGGAGCCGCAGGGGTGGGGCCGAGGAGAAAGGGGGCTTGCAATGAAGGATTGATGCAGGGGAGGGAGGGGCAGGTGGCCCCGGGCCGTGCCTGCCCACTGACCTGCGTGCCTGGTGGCAGGTGGTATATGAGGAGAGCCGCATGGTCCACCTGACAGCTCCCTACGTGTCGGGCTTCCTGGCCTTCCGAGAGGTGCCCTTCCTGGTGGATGCAGTGCAGCGGCTGCGGGAGAAGGAGCCAGGCCTCGTGCCCCAGGCAGGTGCCTTGTTCCCAGAGCAGGAGAAAGGCCCCTTGTCCCCCCACCCCAGGGAAGGCCCCTGCAGACGGTCAGCACCGATAGCAGGAAGAGACTGCGTGGGCTTCCTGGAGGAGAGCAATAAGATTTTCTTAAAAGCTGGACCCCACAATTGGCATTCCCCCTTCCTGCTGCCCCAGGGATGGTCCTGGCCTAAAGGGTGGGGGCAACTCAGCTGACCTTGACTTTCCCTGTGGCTCTGTAGGTCGTTCTTGTGGATGGAAACGGGGTGCTCCACTACCGAGGTAATCCTGCTCCCGAAAGAGGGTTAGGAAGGGCACCTCTGACATCTGCCGTCCAAAACATATGTGCTAGGCTCCCGGGGCTCTCCCAGCAGCCCGGCACTGACAGCTCCTCTCTGGGCTGGTTTTCACTGTCTGACATGCAGCCCTCCCAACCAGCAAAGAAGCCCCTGCCTTCTCTTCACCCCACCTCTTCCCTGCCCTGCCACAGCGCCCTGCACTAGTGCACCTCCAGGCACCACTGTCCAGTTCTGACTGCTGTGAGAGGTCACAGGCCCTCGAGCTCAGAGAGGCCATCCCCACCTGCTGCCTGCCCTGCATCTGCCAGTGAGGCCCTTTTCTGAAGACAGACGGGAGCTCCCGTGCCCCTGCTGATGCCAGGGAACCTCGGCCAGGGAAGATGACTGAGGGAGATGGGCTGTTTTACCCTCAGATACAAACTTTGGCGGGCCACATAGGGTGGCATCAGGCCTTCCCAGCCAGCAGGTGTACTTAGGTCCCCTCAGGGTCTGTGGGTCCAGAGCCAAGGGGTGGGCACACACCAGCCTCGACGCTAGTGCTGGGACCAGCACGCTCTTCCCAGGAACAAGACCACAGCCACTACACTCCAGCCCCCCTGGCAGGTGGCCCAGATCATGGGGACAACAAGCACAGAGGTCTGGCGGTGGCTGCAAGGCTGGGGGGTGGGAGGCGGTGGAAGGTGTCAGAAAATGAAAGGATAGTCTGGATGAAGCACTGTGAGCACGCCCATCAGGCTGCCGACCTTGTCAGAGGGAAGGAGGTTTCCTCCGCCCCAGCCTTACACCTTACAGGGGACCTGAGGGGGCAGAGGGGCCTGGTCCAAGGTCACCTTGGGTCTCAGGTCTGGTCTCCCCAGCCCTCTGCCCTCACTCGGGGAAGCTCTTGGTGCGATTCTGGTTTGTCCCTCATCCCTGTGCCTGTCTCCAGGACTTACTCCTGCCCCCAACCCACGACCCTAGCCTCACCCTACTCTGCTCCCTGGCAGGCTTTGGGGTGGCCTGCCACCTTGGCGTCCTTACAGATCTGCCCTGTGTTGGGGTGGCCAAGAAACTCCTGCAGGTGGACGGGCTGGAGAACAACGCCCTGCACAAGGAGAAGGTGAGGGGTGCCAGGGTCTCAGCAGAGGGGCACCTAGGATGGCCCTGGGGTTGGGACACTAGGGGTTGCCCACCTCCTGGGGCACCTCAGGTCCAGCCCTTGCCTGCTGACACTCCCCTCCACGTCCCTGGATCCTGACCTGGAGTAAGAAAGATCCGCTTTTCTTTGGGCACCCCCTTACCTTCCTCTCCACATTCCCGTGGGCAATGCATCACGGCAGGAGACTTGCAGGCTCCCTGAGCTCCTTGACCGCCCAGCCTCCTGGGCACACTTGCCCCTCCTATCCCTCTCACTTCTGTGCCACTGCAGCACCACCTGTCTGGTTAAGTCCTCCAGTTATGAGGACAGGACGGGCTTCCAGGCTGTCCTGGCACTCCCATGGGTGCTCAGATACCCCCAGCCTCCAGACCCTGCTCATGTGCCACCTACCTGCCCTCTAGACTCCTGCTTCTGCCGAGGCCTGCCCAGGGCTGCCACCCATGCCCCTCCTCACCCCACCTTCTCCTGCACTGTCCTCCTCCAGCCCCCAAGGCTGGCACTGGGAACATGATATCCCCCTCCAGCAGAGCTGGTGACACACTTGGCTTCCCCAGGAAGGTACATTCCAAGAGAACAGACCATGTATCTTTCCTCTGGGCTCTCAGTGCTGCGTGGAGCAGTTGCTTAGAAAAAGTTTGTTGAGTTGATGGGGACCCCAGACCCAACTCAGGTGACCCCTGACCCTGACTCAGTGGGCCAATTCCCCTCCACCAAGAAAAATAGTTTGTAGAGTTCTGTCAAACATGCCCAAGTTCATAGCAGGAGAGAAGGCAGCAGGCAGTGGCCTTGGCACCAGTCACAGCTGGCTGGCCCATGGGCGGCACCTGTGTGTGTGTCCACCAGCCCAGCTGGCTGGCTGGCTAGGAGCCGGGCCTCCAGCTAAGCCTGGCCTGTCTGTTCACCAGCAGTGGGATGCTGGGCAAGTTGCTGCCCCTTCTCTAAGCCCCTGTAGTCGGAGTTGGATGGGAGGCTGCCTGCCTGGCATACTTGGTGCCGTCTCAGCTGCATAGCTTTGCCTAGGCAGCGGCTCACGTACCACATTGGCCATTTCCTGGCCCAGTGACTGCTTGGGTCTTAAAAATGAAAAGACTTGCCTTTGGCCCTTCATCAAGAAAAGATGTTTCTTCCATGTTTTTCGCCCATTTTCCAGATACGACTCCTGCAGGCTGGAGGAGACTCCTTTCCTCTGGTGGGAGGCTCGGGGACTGTCCTGGGAGTGGTGAGTGGCCAGGGGTCTTTGTCCTACCCAGGTCCCAGCCAGAGAGGCAATGCGGCAGGGCAGTGGGCTCCCCCACGCACGTGCATACACGCATGTACGCGCAGTTGGGCATGCCAGGCCCCACTCATCCCTCCCCATCTTCCTGCCACTCTGATTGGCCCGCAGAGGTGCTCTGTGTGCATTTATTTTCTCCCCTGCCCCCACTGTGCTGATGGGGCCTCTGGGCCACGTGCATCCCCCCTTGACCCCGGGAAGGCGCCCTGAGGGCTGGGAGTGTTCCCACCCAGCAGCCTGAGCCCTCCAGGCTCCCTGCTACCATCCGGGACATTTCAGAGCCCCAGCTGCTGTGGCTAGTCCTGACCCAGCCCAGCAGCCCAGCATAGCTCACAGGGATGTGTCCCTGCACACTGACCTCTCCCTCTTTATCTCAGGCCCTGAAGAGCCATGAGCACAGCACCAAGCCCCTCTATGTCTCCGTGGGCCACAAGATGAGCCTGGAGGCAGCTGTGCGCCTGACGCTCTGCTGCTGCAGGTTCCGGATCCCGGAGCCGGTGCGCCAGGTGGGTGGGCTGCCAGGGAGGTAAGGGTGAGGGCAGGCTAGCTCGAGCTGCCTGCTCTTCACACACTCCCCGGCAGCTCAGCTGGGATCAGAGCACAGTGACAGAAGGACAGAGTGATCCTGGGCTGAGGACAAGTCCCAGGGCACCTTGTTGGAGAGCAGGCCGGGCCACGCTGGGCCCTGGAGGCCAGAGAGCGGACCAGAGGATGCAAAACTCCTGAAGTTCACGCTGAGGCCCTGCCTGCCTGGCCCCGGAGTCTGCAGTGCTCTTGCACCCAGCTTCTCACAGCCTGCTGCACCTGCGTGCTGCGGTTATTTGGAGAATCAGCAGATGTCAGCTCAGATGGCAGGGTGTCTGGCCAGTCCCCAAGCAGCCCCTCAGGGCCTGCAGGGAACAGCCATCCTCAGGCTGGGAAGCCTGCACAGGAATGTTGTGGGGACAGTGTTGAGGAAGGCTTGTGCTGGCACCAGGGACACCAATCAGGGGACTCCACGCTGTGGCAATTCCAGGCACCCATGCATAAACTGGTAACCAGCACCTACATGAGGGTCCAGCACCCTGATGGGAGACAGAACTGAGCACAGGATACCCGCAGCAGCCTTGGTATGCTCAGCCATGACAAGGGTGACCAGTCACAGGCAGGTGCATACCCCCAGAGAAACCTGTGGAGAGGATCCAGGAGTAGCTGTCCTAAGATACCTGCTGGGGGGTGGGGGTGGGGGGCAGGGAGGGCAGTCCAGGCCCAGGAACAGCATTTGCAAAGGCCCTGGCACAGGAAGGAGTGTGATGTGCCCAAGAAGCTCCAAGGGGAGCTGTGGCTGGAGCCAGGGCAGGGAGGTACCAAGTGGGTGGGAGCCAGTAAGCGCTGTGGGGTGTGTCATATTTTAGGCTTCATCCTCAGGGACATGGAGCAGCTGACAGCTCTCAGATTAACCTTTTCTTTGTGAGTGCTGCTGAGGCTGCTGGGTCTCCAGGAGGAGCTGGGGAAGGCGGCCTGGCTTTCCGCAGCCCGGCCCTGGAGCCCCCTGCTGTGCTAGCCCCAGCTGCAGCACCAGTAAAAAACTAGGACCTTGGCTCTGCCTCCTGCTGGGGAGCCCCTTTGCCCATCGCCCCCTTACCCAACAGCCACCACTGCCTCCTCCAGGCTTCCCCAGCTGCTGGTATGCAAGGTGGCCTCCAGGTGGCAGCAGCAGCCTGCACACGGTGGCTCTCAGCGTCTGGAGAGGCTGTGCCTGGAGAGGGCGCTGACAGTGGGGCGTTCTCCAGCCAGGCACCCCTTGGCCTCGCTCTCTGCATGCCCAGGGCTTTGCTGAGATCGTAGGTGCATGGGACCTCAGCCTATGAGGTTCGTCCCCAGCCCCCAGAAAGCCTTTCCTCTTCCATTCCAGCCCACTTGTGTGGCCTTCTGGGAGAAGAACCTGCCAGGTCCTGGTCTTTGCCAGCAGTTGGCAGGGTGTGCGGCCCCACCCTGCCACCAGGAGCCCGCGGTCTCTGTTGCTGCTGGGAGTGGGGCTAGGAGTCCTGGGCAGCAGGGCTGGCTCTGTCTCTTGGTCCATTTTCTTCCAGGGCCCACTCGCCACTCAACAATTTTCCCTCCTGATTCCACCTCCAGGTGTACCTAGGAGAGCGTGAGAGGTGGGGCCAGTGTCCATCAGCTCTTTCATGCCATGGTGTCCAGAGTCCCCTTTCCCTTCACTGCTCCGGCTCAGCCCCAGGCCACTGTGGGGCAACCCCAGTGGGATCACAGGTGCAGGTCAGGTTCTTCTGCCAGGCCAGGCCGGACTGGTGCGGAGAAGGGGGGTGGCACTGCCACTCCCTCCCGCGTGCCTGTCACCCTGCCCCATGCCTCCCTGTAACTGAAGCAGGAGTAGTCTGGGGATCAGCCATTGCTGTCCCTCAGTCACGTGGCCCTGAGGCTAAGCTAAGCCCGTCTGAGCTGGGATCTGGAGGGCTTCCTGAGGCCAGGTACCTTGAAGGCCCCCATTTGGGCCTGAGCCTTGTTCCATGTCCCTCCCCGTTAGGGTCTTTCCTGTTCCCTGCCTGAGGCCCACAAGCCTGTTTCATTCTAGTGACTTGGCAGAATTTTCTGGAGGCAGGACAGGGGTCACAGCTGACACTAGTTAGAGAGTGAGAAGGTGAACCCAATGTAAAGACAGACCAGCTGGGCTGACAGTCCTCAGAGAAGGTTTCAGCAGAGACACCTCTGGCTTAAGCAAAACCTGTGGGCAGCGCACACTACACCCAATGAGAGCCGAGCGGCGCCGGCTGACACTCGGGGCAGCCCCAGGACCCCCACGCTCAGCCCCTTCACTCACCAGCCACACAGGCGCGGCAGTGACTGCCAAGCTCAGTTTGAAAACTGCCACTGCAGGCCCTTGACCCTGAGGTTCTCGGCATTCCCATCACCCACGCACGGGTGGGACTTGACGTGCCCGGAGTGGACTTTCTGTGGAGGGAACAAGGCGTTTCTACAGGCCTTTTGGGCTGGGGCGGGCTCAGAGGCCCACCCAGCACCCAGCACCCAGCAGCGCTTCTCACTGGAGCTGTTTCCTCCAGGCTGACATCCGCTCCCGAGAGTACATCCGCAGGACCCTGGGGCCACCTGGGCCGCCTGCTCCAGCAGGAGAGGTGAGCGTGGGGGAGGCTGGGGCAACTGCACGAAGGAGTCGGCTGCTGGGCACCGTGGGGGACGTTTCTGGTGGCTCAGCCTCCCTGCTGTGCTGTCGTGGCTCAGGATGGACAGTGGGGGCCAGGCCTGACTGGGGACACAGGAGTGTCTCCGAAGGGGAAGGGGAGTGGTGCGGACTCCGAGTCTAGTGGGGACTCTTCAGAAACACCCCCAGGCCCTCGGACCATGCCCCATCTGGCCAAGGCCCTCCTCCCAACAGGGCTGTCCCGGCCTTTCCTGGTCCACTTAACCGGTGAGGTGCCAGGGCACAGGTTCTGCAGAAAGGGCATGGCCGTGGGAGCCCCGCACAGCCACTGGCCTTGTTTGCACTCTTTGAGCCTTGGTTTCCCCATCTACAAGGAAGCACACACAGGTTCTGCAGAAAGGGGCACAGCCACTGGCCTTGTTTGCACTCTTTGAGCCTTGGTTTCCCCATCTACAAGGAAGCACAGTGATTGTCCTTCTAGGTTCTTGTGAGATAGAGTGAGGCTGTGCCTGGTCAGTTGGTCGCAGCTAACAATGCCAGCCTCTGTCTTAAACACTTTGCACAGACTGTTTAGTCCTTAGAGCAGCCTTGCCATGAGGCGGGTGCCGTGATCCCACTTTACAGATGAGGAACCTGGGGCACAGAGCACTGACAAGTGGCAGAGCCTCGCCCCCGAGCCTGCATGCTGAGAGGACGCCCATGCCTCGGCACAGGCTGCAGAGGCGCCCAGGCCCTGCCTTTGCCCTGCCCATCCTGTGACGAGCTGCACTTCCTTCGTGCCGTTTTCCCTCCAAGCCAGTGGCTACTCCCAGGCCTTCCTAAGCTGCTTTGAGGCCTGAGGGCACACACGGATGCTGGAACCCTGAGCTCCCTCGCAGGGCTGGGGGCGGCCAGCTTGAGTGCACAGTGGACCAGTGGACCCTTGACCACGTTCTGGCCGGCCCCCTGGCCTATGCCCATCAGCAGGCCCTGCCTCACGATCTGATCAGTGGCTGCTTCTGGGGAGCGAGGGGGTGCCTGACTGGCTCTGGCCTCTGATGCTGTCCCCCTTCTCAATGTCATTTCCAGGAGCCAGAAGGCACAGAGGCCACAGGCATGCTCCAGAGGAGGCACAGGAGAGCCTGCAGGGGAGGGCAGGCCCCTGAGGACCACAGCCGAGGACCCAGGACAGACCTGAAAGGCCTAAACCTGGGCTCCCAGGAGCAGTCTGGCAAGGGCTGGCAGGCCAGTGGAACTGGGCACCATGAAGACTCTAAGGCCACCAGCCACCCCACTCCATTTTCGGGACAGTGACCACCCTGGTGGCTGGTCTCTGGGGACTACAGAGAGCCTCCCCTGCAGGTGCAGGTAGAGAGCCCAGTTCCTGAAGACCCACCGCTGCACCACGCCTTTGAATACACGCATATGTGCCTCGCTTGTTTTTCTCCTTTTCTTTTTTTTTATTTTTTATTTATTTATTTATTTTTTTTCCTTTTTGTCTTTTTTACTGACCAGTAACGGGATCGCAACCCTCAGTGTTGCGCCCGCACCGCGCTCAGCCAGTGAGCGGGAACTGGTCTCCACATGGGATCCGAACCCTCGGCGGGAGCATCGCCGCACTCCCAAGCGGAGCACTCTCCAGTGCGCCACCGGGCCGGCCCCTCCTTTTCTTTTTTTGAGCTTTCTCCTCCCTGACCTGGGAGGGGTTCGGGCTTGGGTGGCCAGGCTTCAGCACCCGCCCTCTGCCTGTCCTGCTCTCTGACCCCTGTCCTGCCCATCCTCCAGGCTGCCTGCTGCTGGCACATGCCGGGGCAAGGACGGGGGCTGAGGGATAGGGTGCCAGAGGGCTGGCACTGGTACCCGAGGGGACAGTGTTGGGCTCTGCTGCCCTGGTCAGGGGCTGGGGCTGGGGGGCAGCCCTGTTGCAGGAATCCTGCCGAGGCCCTGTCCATGCAGGTCCAGGAGCCAGTTGTGCTCTCTGTGCCTGCAGCGTCCGCACCCCAGAGGCCCAGCCTCCAAGCCTGCCTCCGCTGGGGACAGCAGCTCTGCTCCCGCCCCAACTCCAGCTGCCGTCCTGGCCGCTGCCTCTCAGTGGGGCTGGCAGAGCCGGCTGAGGGCAGCGGGCACAGAGGGCGGCCCGCTGCAGCCTGGCCTCCACCGCGGTCCTGCACGTGCCGGCTTGCCCAGGCCCCCACAGGGCCGTGGGGTCTTCACCGAGGAGTGGGAGGAAGTCCTCCGTGGAGGCCGTTTCTCTCCATTCATCCAACCAAGAAGGAGCAGTTATGATTTTTCAGCCCAGGATGAGAACCCTGGGACGGCTGTGGTTTCTGGACACCCCCTCCATGCCCCCATCGGGCATCTCTTTCCTTTTGTTCACGATGAGAAGTGAGCTCCTCCAGGGGCCTGGTCCCCTGGCAGCAGCATGGGGACAAGAGGGCCGGCAGGGTGCCGTCCCCCCTTTCCCTAACGCTCTAACCCTAAAGCCTCTTTGTAGGGCTGGACTGCAGGAGTGCAGGCTCGGGGAGAAGAGGTTGAGCCTGTGTAGCTGCCCTCACTCGATGGAGCAGCCTCTGTTCTGGAAACTTCCATAGAAAGCGGCACCACTGCAGGACAAGTGGGGCTGTGGGTGCAGAGCCTGGAGCCCGCTAGGGAACCCTCCCGTGGCAAAGCAGGTGCAGGGGAGGAGACAAGAGGGCCTGTTGGGCCAGGTGAGCTGGCAGATGCTTAAAGGGCTGTTGGGGTGAGCAGGTTCCACAGGTGCCACCTCGAGGGGCATCCTGGAGCAGGAAGGACAGGCTCGGGGTTCCACTCCTGTCCTGCTCGTGCGCCCCTAGGGTGACGTGCTTTGTCCTCTGGGCCCGTCCTCAGGCTGCCACTCCCCTCCGCCGTGCTAGTCTCAGACGGGGGTGCACAGGGAGCCCCAACTTCCCCAGCAGGCCCGGGCCTGTCAACTTCTTTCCAGGCTCCTGCGTGCTGGGCCCCATGACCTCAGCACCTGGGGCTGTTGGCTCACCTGTACCCATAGGTGCCCTCAGCTCTCCCTGCTCAGGACTGAGGTGGGAGCGAGTTGGGAGGCAGCAGACTCTGGCCTCGGCTGCCCACCGGAGAGAAGGCTGGAGGGTCCTCAGCTATGTGCCACCCTCCGCTCCAGAGCCCAGGCGAGCTCGGCAGGGACAGCATGAGCCCCCACGTGCCTGAAGTCATGAAGCTATGGGGAGGGTTTGGCCATGAGGGCGTGGGCACTGGGCACATCGTCCATCTGCAACACTGGCCAGAACCTAACGAGCCTTTGGTGGCCCGGGGAGGGGGAAGGGGTGGAGGGTGGGTCTCCTGGTCACCCCAATGCAGCAACTCAGACTGTCCTTGGACCTCGAAGTCAGCCAGCCAGGAACGAGCCTTGCTCCCAGGCCTGGGTGCTCTGGCCTTTCTTCGGGACCTAGCTTACGTAAGAGCCCCACCCAGTGGACCGAGGGCACCCTCACCAGGGCAGAGGGGTCTCTGCCCTGCCCCACCCCCAAAGCGCAGCAGCTGGGGGTTTGGAGGCACTTGCACTTCCTTTCCCCCTGCCTTGGGAAGGGAAAGGACAGCAGACAGGAAGGACCTTGCGACTCGGTCCCCCATGGGCATTGTCTCCTGACCCCGTCTCCGAATCAGAGAGCCTGCAGCTAGTGTGGGACAGTGTCCCCACAGAGGCCCCTGGGGTGGGGAGGCATGGAGTTGACAGTGGCTGAGGCTGCTGCAAGGTCCTGTGGGTCCCGTCTCCCCCATTCTGGGTCAGGTTGGAAGAAGGTGGGTCAGCGACGGGGTGGGGAGGAGGGTGGCAGGGACAGAGACCCCGGCCACAGGGCTGCATAGTCAGCACTGGCTGAGCCCCGGGGACAGCCCCGTGTGGGGTACAGACCTGTGTAGATGTGACTGTGAGCTTCAGGGACCCCACAGCAGCCTGTTTGCAGGGGGCACTGAGGGCTCTCTGGGGGCATCTAAGGCAGCATCCAGTGGAGCTGAGAGCTGAGCCTGTCTTCTCGCTGGGGACAGACACCTGCTCTGTCAGGTTTGGGGGACATTACACGTGAGAGTACGTGTGAAGTCTCTTGCCTGCCGGTGGACTCCCAGTAAACTCCCAGTAGGTGAAGCACGAGTGGGAGGGAGGCCAGCGTCAGTGGTCCGAGGGGGGTCGGCCTGCCCTCTCAGCATCTGTCGCCTGGGTCCGCCTTCCAGCCAGGCCCCCATGTAATCCTGTCTGGAGCGTGGGGGAGAACAGGGCCATGGTGGAAGCCCCCAGAGCCGTCTCCCTGAAACCTCTGAATGTCGCCAGCAGAAGCAGGCTGGGCAAGGCTCTTCCAGGGGTGACACCTCGACTGAGCATAACTATGGTCCCAGGGTGCCCAGCCATGGAAGGCTCCTTCTCACCACACCTTAGGCACACCTCTGGGGACCTCTCCCTGAGGTACAGTTGAGAGAGCATGAGGGGTCCAGGGCAGGACAGGAGGGCTCCCCAGGCAGGGAGTGGAGAGAGTTGGCGCTGGTCACGGGGTGGCCCTGCCTCAGAGCAGGCATGGGGTCTGGAGTCACGAGGGGCTGGAGTCATGGGGGTCTGAGCAGGGAGGTGCTGCTGGGGGATGACCCCAGCAGTGCCCAGTTTCTGCCCACCTCCCCCACGGCCCTCATGTGACAAGGAAACGTGCACCTGGCTGGGAACCCAGGAGGCTGCTGCCTTGTCCCACCCACCTGCTGAGCCAGAGCCTGGTTCCCAGGACGCCCCCGCTCCCCTTGCCTGAGGCTTCACCCACTCCCTGCTCCCTGGCATTTCCTGGGAGGCCAGGGCTGGAGGACTGAATAGCTACCCGCCATCAGCCCTCCTAACTTCTTCCAGATCTTTCCCTACCCAGAGCTCCATCAAGACCAGGGGTGGGAGGACTGGGAGCTCGGGGTTGAAGCTGGGCAGAGCTGCCTGGGATGCTTCTTGCCAACTTGCCTCAGGCAAAGCTCAGAACCTTGGGTGGGGTTTACACCTGTGTCCCCCCCAGGTGGCCGGCAAGATTCCACCAGGTGATGAGTGAGGAGTTTAGCACGGGGCTTGGTGCATGGTGACCCCTAGATAAAGGAAGGCTGTCAGCTCAGAAGCTAGGTGGCCAGGGCTGGTGGCCGTAGGTCTGAGAGCCTGTGTGAGCTCCGATGAAGGAAGAAGCAGGAAGGTAAAGGTGCTTTCGTCTCCTGCGAGGCACCCTCCTGGGCAGGCCTGGCTGCCCCTCCCTAGAGCTGGATGGCTGGACCGCACCTCCTGGCTGGATGTTTTCTCTCTGTCAAAGCCATGTCCATTCCAACAGAGCTTCCAGGTGGCCGGGAGACCCAGAAGTGATATCCACACACCGTCCAGCACGTGGTAGACCCTGCACAAAAAGCTGTCGCTTCGACCCAAGGACGCTTCTCTCTCTAAGGGCTGGGCAGAGATGGTGAAAGCCTCCTGCTGGGGGGAGTGGGGCTCTGCTTAGAGCCACTGGCTCCTCAGTGACCAGAGGGGTCGGAGGGACCTCCCTAGCTGAGGGGGAGGCCAGAGCCTGCAGGGTGCTCCTGTCTGCTCCTGGCAGACCTATTTACAATCTTGTGCAGCCATCACTGCTGTCTAGTTCCAGGACTTTTCATTACGCCAAAGGGAAACCCCACGCCCATGAGCAGTTACTCTCCGTTCCCTCCCACCAGAACCTGGCACCCCCTGGTCTGCTTTCTGTCTCTGTGGCCTGCCAGGTCTAGGCACCTCAAGTAAATGGAATCGTACAGCATGTGGCCTTTTGTGTCTGGCTTCTTTCACCGAGCATAATGTTTTCAAGATTCACCTGTGAGGTGCCATATGTCAGTACTTGACTCCTTTTTAGGGCTGCATAATATTCCACTGTGGATCAGCCACATGTTGCTTCCCTGTTTATAAGCTGGTTGTTTCCATCCAACATGGTAGCCCCCCACTCATAATAGGGGGCTGTTATGAATAACACACTATGAGCATGGATGTGCAAATTTTTGTGTGAACATGTTTTCAGTTCTCCTGGGCCTGTTCCTAGGAGGGGAATTTCTGGGTCATACGCTCACCCTACGTCTAACTTCCTGAGCAACCACCGAGCTCTTCTCCGCAGCGGCTGCACCGTTGCACGTCCCACCAGCAGTACACAAGGGCTCCAGTTTCTCCACATCCTCACCAGCACTTTTATTATAGTCCTTTTGATTCGAGCCATCCTGCTGGCTATAAAATGATCTCGTTGTGGGTTTGACTTACATTTTCCTAATGACTAATGTTGCTGAGCACCTTCTCGGGTGTGTATTGGCCGTTTGTATATCTGCTTGGGAGAAATATCTTTTCAAATCCTTTGCTCATTTTTAAATTGGGTTGTTTATCTTTCTGTTGTGCAAGAGTCGTTTTCATGTTCTAGATCCTAAATCCTTATTAAATATTCTCTCCTGTGGGTTGTCTTTTAATTGTCTTAATAGTGTGGTCTGATGCACGAAAGTTTTTAAATTTGATGAAGTCCAGTTTATCTATTTTTCTTGTGTTGCTTGTGCTTTGGATTGTTTATCTTTCTGTTGTGCAAGAGTCGTTTTCATGTTCTAGATCCTAAATCCTTATTAAATATTCTCTCCTGTGGGTTGTCTTTTAATTTTCTTAATAGTGTGGTCTGATGCATGAAAGTTTTTAAATTTGATGAAGTCCAGTTTATCTATTTTTCTTGTGTTGCTTGTGCTTTGGGTGTCGTATTTAAGACACCATCACCTAATCCAAATTTATGAACATTTACACCTATTTTTACTTCAAGAATTTTACAGTTTTGACTCTTACATTTAAATCCGTGATCCATTTTGAGCTCACTTTTTTGATGGTGTGAGGTAGGGGTTCAACTTTCTTCTTTTGCCTGTGGGTATCCAGTTGTCCTAGAACCATTTGTTAAAGAGACGATTCTTTCTGCATTGTGTGGTCCTGGCAACCTTGTCAGAATCACTTGACCATAAGTTATTTCTGGACTCTCAATTCTGTTCTCAATTATGTCTCTATATGTCTGTCTTTATGCCAGTATCACTGTCTTGATGACTGTAGTAGCTTCATAGTAAGTTTTGAAATTCAGAAGTGTGAGTCCCCTCACTTTGTTCTCTTCAAAATGGTTTTGGCAGGGCCGGCCTGGTGGCTCACTCGGGAGAGTGTGGTGCTGATGACACCAAGGCCCTGGGTTCGGATCCTATATAGGGATGGCCGGTTCGCTCACTGGCTGAGTGTGGTGCTGACAACACCAAACCAAGGGTTAAGATCCCCTTACCGGTCATCTTTTTTATTTATTTATTATTTTTATTTTTATTTTTTGTCTTTTTTTTGAGACCAGCCACACCGCACTCAGCCAGTGAGCAGTGACCGGCCATCCCCATATAGGATCCAAACCCGCAGCAGGAGCGCTGCTGCGCTCCCAGCGCCGCACTCTCCCGAGTGCACCACGGGCTCGGCCCTGGTCATCTTTTTTTAAAAAACAAGAATCTTTGGTGGAATTGACCAGTGAAGCTACTTATCCTGGGCCTTTGGGAGGCTTTTGATTACTTACTTGATTTCTGTATTTGTTAGAGATCTGTTCAGATTTTCTGTTTTCTTGAGTCAGTTCGTAGTTCGTGTGTTTCTAGGAGTTTGTCCATTTTATCTAATTTGTTGGAATACAGTTGTTTATGGTATTTTGTGTCTGTGAGGTCATTAGTAACGTCTCAGCTTTGGTCTTCCGTCCCCTTGGACAGTCCAGTTGTGAGTGGAATTTGGGGAGTCTTCCCCTCCACCCCCTCCCCAAACGCCTGGCAGGAGCTGACAAATGCCCCACTAAATCCTTGGGTGCGGGCCTGACTTTGGGGGAGCAGGGTTCCAGCAGGAGCAGGAGGACAACACAGCAGTGGATAACTCCGGGCAGGCTGCTCTGGTCCCCACGGGAAGCTTTGTCACGGGGTCGGTTGAGTGGGGACAGGGGTCTGAACCTCAAAGGAACTGGGGTTTAGTTAAAGCAGAACCTATGGCCCATGCGGGGTGCAGGCCGTGGGCCGCGGCCCCCATGGTGATGAGGTGATGGCTGCTTGCCGACTCCCAGGTAGTGGGAGGTGACCCAGCTCAGAGCTGGCCGGCCCTTTCCCCAAGGACTGAGCAGAGGGGGCCAGACTTGGGGGTGCGGGGTGCGCGGATCAGAAGCGGGGCAAACTGGAGGGTGTGTGGAGCCCATGCGGGGTGCAGGCCGTGGGCCGCGGCCCCATGGTGATGAGGTGATGGCTGCTTGCCGACTCCCAGGTAGTGGGAGGTGGCCCAGCTCAGAGCTGGCCGGCCCTTTCCCCAAGGACTGAGCAGAGGGGGCCAGACTTGGGGGTGCGGGGTGCGCGGATCAGAAGCGGGGCAAACTGGAGGGTGTGTGGGCCGGGGGCAGGGCCAGGGCTGGGGGCGGCCAGACACTGTGGGCCCGAGGGTGGGGTGGCACAGAAGTCACTGGAGGGAGCTGAGTTGTGGCCTGGGGACCCCAGCTACCCCCCGCTCCCCACACGCTCCCTGGGGCGGACAGAGGGGTTCTCTGGACGGGGGGCACTGAGTGCAGTGGTGTCTCGGCTCCTTCCCACAGAGCCTTAAAAATAGGCCCATGGTGATGTCCGCCGCTGACAGCCTCAGCCTGCCAGAGCTAAGAATATTCTCTAACCACTTAATAATTCAAGTCGGATCCACATAGATTTTCCTGTTCACCCGTCAGGTCTTTGTGTCCCTTTCCCGGGTCCCTGGCTTGCCCCAGGAGTTTGAAAGGGTGAGACACGGAGGAGGTGGGTTGGCCTGGACTTTGGCCATCAGGGAGGAGGCCTACCTGGTGTCCCCAGCTGTCCCAAGCTCCACGCCCCCACCCCCACCCCTGGTGTAGGCAAAGGTCTGTTTGAACCTAGGTCTGTGCTGGGTTCCTCGGCCCTTCCCACAGTGTCTACGGGAGCCACACACCTCCTCCTGGGGTCCCTGCCCTCTAGGGCCAAAAGCCAGCTCAGGCTCCAGGGGAGCCAACTTGGCCCCCTTAGACCCCAGACACTGGCGCACACGCCCCCCGGGTGTGCCCTCCTGCCTGCTCCTCAAAAGAGTCCTTGAAGGGCTTTGCCTGGGGCTCCATGTCCTGGTGGGAGCAGTTGTGCACAGGGAACCAGGGCCCTGGGTTCCACCCAGTCCAAGGCCTCTGTGCCTGGATGCTGTGTGTGTTTGGGTAAGTCACTTCACCTCTCTGTGCCTCTTTGCCCATCAGTGGGACTGAGGAGATCAGTATCTCTAGAATAAGCCTTGGTGCTTGGGACAGGAGTGAGCGTAGGCACTGGTGCCCCGAGGTCTGGGCCGCCCCGCCTCCAGGGTGGTGCCCAAGCTGCAGACCCCTGTCACCTCCTACAGTCAGCCCCTGCGTTCTGGTCTCTCAGACAGGTGAGGAACTAGGGAGTGTCACCAGGGAACACTTGAGGGAGCTTGCTGGTGGGGGACAGCCGCTAGCCTGGCCCACCCACTCCAGCAGCAGCCCTGCTGCACTGCCCTGGCCAGGCCCGTGTGGAGTTTTACCAAATTATTAATTAAAGGCAAAGGCACGCGGCAGCACTGACACCCAAATGAATCGTGCGCGGGGTAATTAGGAGAGGTGTCAGAAATGATGGAGCACGGCCGCTGTCCCCACTCGCCTCCCGGGAAGCAGGAGCAACTGCTCTCAGTTCCTGCCACGTGGGCGGCCAGCGTGGGGGGCTGGGGGCGGGCTGGGGAGCGTGAGCTGGAGGCGCCAGCTGAACGCTGTTGCCACAGGGCTGCGCTCTGTCCCCAGGGACAGCCATCACTTTCCCTTTGGGAGTTTAATGGGGAAGGTGGGTGGCAGGTGGGGGAGGAAGGACAGGGCCCAGACACACAAGCAGGTAGACGCGGAGCAACTCCAAGACAGAAGTTGCAGGAAGTGCAGGAGGCCATGGAGGGGCCCGGGGTGCACCCCGACCTCCAGGAAGGGAGGACGGCACTCCCCGTGCTCTTCCCTGGGCTTGCAGGGGCCTGATGGAAGGGCTGGCGGTGGGGACCAGCGTGAGTGTTTTGGTTTAGGTTTTCAGTTATTTAAATTTCCATTTATATTTTTTAGCCAAGTCATAAATAGTTTGAAAAATCAAATAGTTGTAGAAGGCTGGTAATAAAAACCCAGCAGCTCCTTACCCACCCACCCTTCTCCTGACTCCACCTTCTCACAGGCAACATTTTCTCTTATTCTAGCTGATTTTTCTGGTGTTTCCTCCAAAGTAGCATACTCACGTTGCTTTGTTTTTTCTTTTCAGATTAGAAATTGCCCATTGACCTCCTGCTGTGGGGATTGAAGGTTTGTTCTCTCACATGTAACCCACACGCATGTGCATGCATGTGCACACACCCACGCATACACACGCATGCACGTGCACACACACGCATGCATGTGCACACACCCGCGCATACACACGCGTGCACGTGCACACACACACGCATGCATGTGCACACACCCGCGCATACACATGCATGCACGTGCACACACAAGCGCATACACACGCATGCACGTGCACACGCGCATACACACACATGCACGTGCACCCACACACGCATGCACGTGCACACACCCACGCATACACATGCATGCACATGCACACACGCACATGCACACGCGTGCACGTGCACACACATGCACATACACACGCGTGCACGTGCACACTCTTCCACCATCTCATTTTGATTGAATGAGAATGCAATGTATGCATTGTTCTTTGCATATACTGCTCACAGCTGACTAATGTATTGTGATTACATTTCTCTACTTCTATAAGCTTTCATTTTTCCTGGACTTAAAAATAGCCATTAAAAAAAAAAAAAAAAAGATGACCGGTCAGGGGATCGTAACCCTTGACTTGGTGTTGTCAGCACCACGCTCTCCCAAGTGAGCCACAGGCTGGCCCAATAATTGCCTTGTTTTGGGGGTTTGGTTTGTTTTCTCTGTACCCATTCCTTGTTTATCCCCAAACCCTCACTGGAAATATAAATCTCCGTTTGGTACATTAAAAGTTTCAGACCATCTGTGAATTTTTTTTCTTG
>NW_007731699.1:101482-104144 GCF_000696425.1 Galeopterus variegatus
AAATATAAATCTCCGTTTGGTACATTAAAAGTTTCAGACCATCTGTGAATTTTTTTTCTTGGAGCCTGTGGCAGCCAGCCCCAGTAGCCCATGCCTCCTGGAATTTGTGTAGCTCCCCTGCCATGTGGAACCAGGATTGGTCTGTCTGACCAGTGGAACACGCCAGAAGTGATGGCACGTCACTTCTAATACTAGATGACAAAACACACCATGATTTTTGTCTTGGTGGCTCCCTCCCTTATCACTCACTTTGAGGGAAGCCAGCTGCCATGTTGTAAGCCGCTCTGTGAAGAGGTGCACATGGCAAGGAACAGAGGCCTCCTGCCATTAACCATGCGAGGCGCCTTCCTGGAGGCAGCTCCTCCCACTCTGGCTAAGCCTTCCCGGCCTGCGGCCCCAGCCATCATCTTGACGATGTCATCGCGTGAGACCCTGAGTCAGAACCACCCAGCCAATCTGTTTCTGGATTTCTACCCTTCAGAAACTGTGTGAGACAGTGAAACTTTGTTCTGGGTTAATTTGTGACACAGCCAAAGATAACTGATACAGAGCCATTCCCCGGTGTCCATGCAACTCAGTGGCCCTTGTGCACCTACCGCACCGCCTGTCGGCAAGGACTTCCCTCCACTTTCATCCTGGGAATCTCTTCAGCTCTTTCTCCTGTGTTGAGTGCCCTCCTTCGGGGAGCCTGTGCAGTCCTCTGTTTTGGACCACTCCCTTGTTTTAATGCTATGCATCATCTCGTGGCTTCCAGTGCCCCCAGTGATCTTCCAGTGGGAAGACCTGGGAAAGTGGCTGACTTTTAACTACCCATAAGGACATCGCTGTCCTTGGTGCTGAACTCAAGGCTGGGACTGTCCGCCTGAGCTGCACGGGCAGAAGTCTCTCCCCCAATTCACTCCTCCCCGACTTCTGCTCTGCTTCCCTTCCACCTCAGCCCCATGGGTGTGGGGCTAGAGGACCCCACGAAGGGCAGACACCAGGCCATTCTCAAGTCGTCCCACCCAGCTCTGGTCCCGGGTCCAGGCCCTCTCCCAGGACTTGCCTTTCTGTACCAGGTTGTCCTCCTCCCCAGGGGCTCCTGCACACGGGTTCTGCAGACAGGCTTGAGTCCTGGAGTAACAGCATGCAGAGCCCCTCTATTCAATTGCAACTCTTCAGATTACTGTGACAGAAACCAACTTAAGTGAAAGTGGGGTCTCCTTAGTCCACTCCAGGGGCAGAGCTGGCTCTCCAAGGCCTGGACGCACCGCGCACCCGGCCCTCTAACTCTCCATGAGGCCTCTTGCTTGTGGGGGCCAGCTGGCCAGCTGCAACCCAGTTCCCTTCCTCCCCACTTAGTTATCCCAGGTAAAGAGAGCCCCTGCATCCCAGTAGCTCCAGCGAGAGCTGCAGGCCGACCCTCGTCAGCTGGCCTGGCTTCAGCCACGTGCCCTCCCCTGAGCCCATCACTGTGGCCTGGGCAGGGGACCAGGTGCTCAGTCCAGAGCCAGGGGCTGGAGTCAGCCTCAGCTCGCTTGTGGAGGGGAAAGTGCTGTTGCCAGCGGTACCCCTGCTTGGGGAAGCAGGTTGGGGACCTTCTCAAGAAGGGGCTTCTTCTAAGAAGTGTCATCCCCAAAGCCCTGGGAAGCATCTTCTCTTCCCAACAGCACCCCGTCTTGTCTCTGCGTAGTTCTCGTCCAATGACAGCAGGGAACAGTGTGATTAAGTCTCCATTATTAACTTGCCAATCTTGTTTCTGGGGCACAGACGCTAACGGCTTAGGGGACCCAGTTGGCATATAACGAGGTCTCCATGACAAATTACTTGGGTATCAATTAACTCTCTGGGGAAATGTCAGGCAGGATCCGTCATGCTGGGAGGGAGGGATAGGCAATTAACCTGGAGCAGTTAATCGCATCCACAGATTCAGCCTCCAGCAGGGCCAGGAATGAGGGAAAGGGCCTGTGGTGTCCAGAGCAGGGCGGGGCCTCGCCTTGGTCCCCCAGGGAGGACGGCACAAGCCCAGGCCGCAGCTACTGCAGTCATGCCACGTCCCGTCAGCCTGCCTCTGTCCGTTCATCCATTCCACAGTCACATGTGACATCAGGCCCAAACGGGCTGGGAGAGGTGACTGACCATCAGGGAGTGGGACAGTGCTGGGGACTTGTGTGGTCTCTGCAGGAACCAAGATGGGTAACAGCATCCTCAGAGCAGGGAGGGGAGAAGGGATAAGTCTACAGGGGTGACAGCGGGGCAGGGAGCACAGCACAGGGCTGGGAGGGGGAGGACTGGCAGGTCCTGGGGAGGAGCAGGAAGGAGCGGGGCGGGCTGGGGGCAGGCAGGGGACAGAGAGCAGGCCAGGCCCGCCCCGTAACCTCCCACAAGGCCCTGGCAGACTGCGCAGAACGCGGGTTCACACGGTTTCTTAAAACCTTTCCGGGCCTCCGTTTTCTCATCTGTAAAATGGGGAGAACGATCTCCAGTTCCCAGGAGTGCAGGTGGCTCGGGGGTCCGGCTGGCACACAGGGGGCGTGAGGCCGACAGGCAGCACCCATGCCGGTCTGGATTTGGCTTTGTTGGCGTTCAGGAAAGACACTCTGGCCACCTGGGCTGTGTCCCACCCGGCGAGGACTGGTGACCACTTCCTGACCCCAGCCCGGCCCCGTGGAGCGCGGTCCCC
>NW_007731699.1:105883-114225 GCF_000696425.1 Galeopterus variegatus
GAGCGTGGGGGCGGGCGAGGCAGGCACCCGCGGGTGGGGAAACAGGGGAGTGCCTAGGGGGAGGCGGGGATCTCACGGGCTCTGGGGCTGGGGTGAGGCCCATGGAGCCGGTTCCTGGGCAAGGGGCTTAGGGAACCTGGGCCCAGCCTCGAGAGGACAAAAGCCCTGGAATCCGCCTGTCACCCCTGGCCAAATGGCCTCGGGCAAGTCCCTTCCTTCTCAGAGCCTTGGGGCCTGAGGAGTGTGTTTGGATCGACTCTAGGTTTCTTCCAGCTCCTGAGCCCTGAGCTTTGGCAGATGGGGGTGTCCTCAGCACATAGATGCCTTTCATCTGCAGGGGCCTCCTGCCAGGGTGATGGGGGGATGCCAGCACACCCTCCCAGACTGATGTGGGGTGCGTGGGCAGCGCCTCCATTCCACCCTCCGAGGCTGTGGCTCCCAGATTCATCTGCAGGGGCCTCCTGCCAGGGTGATGGGGGGATGCCAGCACACCCTCCTAGACTGATGTGGGGTGCGTGGGCAGCGCCTCCATTCCACCCTCCGAGGCTGTGGCTCCCAGAGATTAGGGTCATGCTGTGTGTTAGGTGAGGTCATTCTGCTGATCACTGCAGAGCCAGACTCCTTGATGGCTTCCCCCAGGCCCCACCTGGCCAGGGTAGGAGCCACATGCTGAGGGGTCCTGCCAGGTCATCAGAGCCAGGCTGCAGGGCAAGGTGCTGGCTGAGGTAGGAGACCCTGCCCTGCCCTGGCTGCCTCCAAAGCCCAGCCCATTGGAGCCGGGACCCCTCAGGGAAGGAGGAGGTGTGGAAAAGTTGGCAAGGAAACAGCCCAAGGCCACCAGCAGCCTTGGATGCCCATTCGTGGGGGGTCAGGAGGGTGTGGAGCGGGAGGAAGGCCCCATTGGGAAAACCCCCAGAATCCATGCTCCGAGAGAGCAGTGCTCTGAGGGCGTCTCCCGCATCGTGTAGGTGAACAGAACACGGCTGCCTGCACTCATCCCTGTGATGTGCTGGAGGCCACTCAGCATTCCTAGCACTCAGCACAGTGACAGTGACAGAGCCATTGTCCCCATTAGATAAGAGAGGAGCCTGGGCTTAGAAAGCTTGAGCAGCTGGCCCAGGGGCCTGGGGCTGGCAAGAGGCCTGAGGCAGGGCCACCCGTTGGGGTCCGTGTCCATGATACCCCGCTGGAGGGCACGCGTCCTCCAGGAGAGGCTGCCTGGTGCCTCCAGAAGTCCAGCGAAGCAGGGCAGGTGGCCCCTCTGTCCCCTGTCCCCTCCACTCCATGCCTAAGGAGCGACCCCGCCCCTGCTGCTGACTCTCGGATACAACAGACGCCTCTGCCTGGCAGTGACTCAGCTCGGCTGTTATTCGGCCTCTGCATTTGTTGGTGGTTGCCTTTTTCTTCTTTCTCTTTCCCAAAGTATAACATCACCACTGAGCTGCAGCAGGGTGACTCCTGCAGCACTGGCCCCTGCCCATGGGTGGCCCTGGCTTGTAGTGGGCAAGGTGTCCTATGACCAGACACCAGGGCAGGCACCGCAAAGAGCCTCACCCTTGGACTCTGGCCCTGGACAGAGAGAATGTCACTTCCAGAGCAGGCACAGCCCATACCTTAGTTCCAGCTGACCCGGGCATGGTGCCAGGGACACCTGTCCAAACTCACCCTCCCCAGCTGCCTCACGACCCAAGGACCCAGCGTGTCCTTGATGTTGTAGATTGGGCACCAAGAGGCCAGAAACCCTCCTAGGCAGGGAGGGGCCCAGAACCCTGCTCTTCAAGGAAGGGGTAAGAAGTGAAGGACTTGTCCTGGGGAAGACTGGGGGCTGGGGCCGGGGGGCGCTGCCCATTGGAGGCCAGCGGGCCGAGTTATGTAGGAAAAGAAGGGCTTTCCTCCAGGGAAGGACGCTTCTGTGACACACGGGACTGTCGCAGAGTCTGCTGTTTTGCTAGGTGGGGAGCTCCCTGTCCCTAGCAGGATTCAAGCAGGGCACAAAGCCCCGCTGTGGACGTGTCCACAGGACTGAGCCTAGAACGGTGGATGTGGTGGAAAGGGCGTTAAAAGCCGGCCTCGGACGTTTTGGGTTCGAGTCGCAGGCTCGGCTGCATGGACTCGAGCGGGGCGTTCAGCCCCCTCCTCATCCCTAGACTAGTGTCTCCTTCGAAGGCAGTTCCGAGGTTCTGAGGAGACGACGTCGGACCTGCAAAGTGAATGCAGACGTTTTCATACTCCAGTTCTGACCCACACGTCTCGAAGTTTCTCCTTCTCTGAGAGCGTTTGCTGCGGAGGGTGGGATGAGCCTCGTCAGGAGAAATGGCCCAACCTCCATGGGGGGCTTGAGAGGAGGGAAGGGAGAGCTCTGGGCTGTGGGGACTTGGGAGGAGATTGTGACACCTGTTCTCCTGTGTGTGACCTCCTTGGATGGGAGGGACGGAGTGGCTCCTCCTGCCTCCTGGACTCGGGGGATCCCAAGGAGCCCTGGGGGGATGGGGCATTGCAGTGCCTGGAATTGGGACGCCCCTGCAGTGGCGGGGGGCCAGCGGTGGAGGAAAGCCCTCTGGGCCGCTGCAAGCCAACGTGGACTTTAGATAGCTTAGAGGAGGGACAGCCCACGTCTGCGGACGACAGGCTGGGACAGCAGGCCTCGCCGGCCCAAAGTTCCTGCCCGGCGGCCACTCTCTCACTGACCTCCCTCCGCGTCCTTCCCTTCTGCAGCTCTGTGCCCATTCCCCACGCCTCTGCTAGTGAACCGAATCGTGGCCCCAAAAGATGCCACAAACCAGAACCTCAGAAAGAATCTTTGTAGACGTAATGAAGGTCAAGGTCTGCAGATGAGACCATCCTGGATTAGGGTGGGTCCTAAATCCAATGATGAGTGTTCTTATAAGAGAAAGGAGAGGGAGGTCTGAGACACAGACACACAGACATGAAAGCCATGCAGAGACAGAGGCAGAGATGGGAGCCACGTGTCTATAAGCTCAGGAACACACAGGGTCACAGCAACACCACAAGCTGGCAGAGAGTCCCCATCAGTGCCTCCAGAAGGAGCCAGACCTGCCAACACCTTGACTTTGGGCTTTCGGTCTCCAGAACTGTGAGAGACTGTGTTCCCGCTGACTTAAGCCATCAACCTGGTGGTGACAGGGATGAGCACAGCCTCCTTTACCTTCTCTCAGCCCAAGCCCCAGTGGCTCTGCCCAGAGCACTGAGGTCAGAGCTCAGAGGTCACAGGGCAGAAGGATATGGTTTGGAGGAGCTGCCTCGTGGCTCTGAATCCCAGGGCTGCAGCTCCACTGGAGCCCCAACGGCTCTCACCTGAGAACAGGTGCGCAGCTGCTGGGGATTTTGGTTGGAAAAGTCCTTTGTGAGCTAAGGGGGGTGCCAGGGTAGGGCTACTTTGTGAACACCTTTCCTGTGCTTGGGGGGTCTCCTGCTTTGCAGAGCCCCCTTCCTCATGCAGGAGCCAGCACTCCTGTTCCTTGCTTCCCTTGCAGCTAGAGTGCAGGCAGGCAACCCGACTCTGTCTCAGAAGTCAGCAACACTGGAAGGCAAATGCCCCCAGAAAGCCTCCTCCAGTGGGGGTGGCGACATCAGGCCCTGGCTTTCAGGGCAGCAGGTGTGGGCTGCTGGGTTACTGCCTAGTGGTAGACGCTTTGTGGTTGGGGCATCATTCCTGGCTGTGTGGCCACTGAGACCACCTCCATAGCTCTCTGGAAGGTTCTATGAGCCTCCCGATAGCCTGCAGTGGGTGGGTCCCTTTTCTGCTAAGCTAGTCAGAGTGGGTTCTATTGGTTCCAAGTGGTGTGTGGGGTACAGAGATGTCACTGGGGAATTGCTCTCAGCTCTGCCCGTAGGACAAGCTGCTGGAGACCCTTTCTCTCCTGACCCAGCTGGATGAGAGCCAGCCTCTGCCCAGGGCCCTGTGGAGCACAGCTGGCTGGCAGGTCTGTGGGAGACCAGGAGGAAGATGTGTTCACAGCCTGGGCTGGAAACCCAGGTCAGGACAAGCTGGCCCCCACTTTCCCCCAGGCTGAAGAGGCCTCCACTCTGTCTCCCGGCCCCTGCTCCAGTCCCCCTTCGCCGCTCTGGGGCCCATGTCCTCCCTCCCTTTGTCCTTCTCTCTACTCCCCCCTTCTTAGAAATGAAGTCATCTAGAAAAATAATCAAAAAATAGAAAGAAAAAAAAGAAAGCGGGATTTTTTTCCCCCTTCAAACATTTGGTGAGACACCTCCCACACGATGAGTGTCCACCGGGGCCTGTTTTGGTTCAAGGGAAACTCAGGCTTGTACCTCTTGGGTTGTGCAAGGCAAGTGGGCCCCCCAGTTCCCACAATGGGGGTCTGCACTGGGCCTCCCCTCTGCAACCTGGCGAAGGTCAGTCCCCAGAAGCCCTGAGCCCCCAAGTCGAGGCCCTCAGCAGGAGGCCCACAGAGTCCCCGGGGCAGGGGCAGGGCGGAGGGCAGGGGCCGTGGAAGGCTGGGACAGGCGTCAGCTCCTCAGGAGGCCTCTGCCTCCAGGCTTCCCCTCTTCCCGCCAGCCCACACCCTCTTGCAGAGTTCTCGTTTGTTTATTTATAATTTATACTCAGCCTGATTCCAAGAAAGCTCCAAGGCACTTGCTGAAAAGCTGCTTCCTGGAGCTCAGTTGTGCTCCCGACAGTCCTGGGCTCAGAGCCCACCAGTGCTTCCCGAGTGTGGACGACTTCCATGATCTGGCCCCTCCGGATCTGGCCCCGACACGCGGTCTTCCCTGCCGCCCCCGTGTGCGTTCTGGCTTCTCCGCGGCCCTCCCTTGCAATGCAGCCTGCTCAGGACGACTCCAGGCCCAGGATGCACCTCCCCATTTTGGAATCAGACCTTCCTTGTGCTGCCTTCTCTGTCCCCTGATGGCAGGGGAACAGTTGGCTCCTCTCTCTGCCTTGTGCTGCCTGTTCCATGACACAGTTACCTGGTCCATGCTGCTCCTTGCTGCCCCCAGCCAGACCTGCCTGGTCCTTGAAAGGGCGTAACCAGGTCACGTTCTTGTGGAAGACCATAGGAGACAGTGACAGGGAGGTGGGGCTCTGCTCTGTGTCTGGATTGGCATTCAGGTGTGAGGTCCTGTGGTGGCCTCCATGGGCTGTCGCACAAGGAGGGAGGGGCCCGCAGGAGGAAGCTCCGAGCAGGGGAGCAGCTGGAGAGAAGAGCCACCTGCCGGCTCAGGCGCACCCCTCGGAGGGGGCTGTGAGTAGAGGCCAAAGGCACTGTGTTCGCAAGTGTTTCTTCAGGACCTGGGCACCAGAGTGTGACTCTGCTGACCAGGAGGGGGCGGGGACCCAGCATAGTGGGGAAGGAATGGACACAGCGGTATTTGGCTGGTCCTGAGTCACAGCTTTGGGGCTTAGGGAGATGGCCCCTTGAGCGGGGAAGTCCAAAGCAGGAGACCCAGCCAGCCAACGTAGCAGAGATTTTGAGAGGCTGTTTTAAGCCACTAAGTCTTGGTGCCATTTGTTACACAGTCAAAGCTAACTGATACACCCAGGACTTGTGGATGGTGCAGCCAGGAGTCCCCCTGTCCATAAGATCAGCTCTGCCCTGGGCAGGAAGTCCAGAAAGAGGCTCTCCTGGGCAAACCTGTGGTCTCACTGAGGTCACACTAGCTGCTGGTGCCAACAGGGCGGGATCAGGAGGGAGCCAGGGAAGGGAGTGCACTGACCACTCAGGGCTGAGGAGACTTGGGTGAGCAGCTTTAGGGGCTCCTGGGAGATTGTTCCCGTATTGATATTGGGGGCCAGCCACTGGGCTCCCTTCAATTGAGTCCTCATTCCTGACTTCCCCAGCCCACCTCGGATCTCAAAACTTCTTGCTTCTGGGAGGAGGGTCCCCTTCTGTCCTGAGGCTCCCCTTTCCTCAGTCTGGCGAGTTCAGGCATTGGCCCGAGGGCCTGGTTAAGTCTCCAGCTCAGATCTGCACCAGCCAGGGCGGGATCTCAAAACTTCTTGCTTCTGGGAGGAGGGTCCCCTTCTGTCCTGGGGCTCCCCTTTCCTCAGTCTGGCAAGTTCAGGCATTGGCCCGAGGGCCTGGTTAAGTCTCCAGCTCAGATCTGCACCAGCCAGGGCCAGATAATGGGCTTAACAAGGATAGTTTGGAAATGTGTTTTCAATTCTTCTGAGCCCTAATGCCTCCTTTGTAAAGTGGAGCTAACAATAGCTACCTTGACCCTGTGAGGGGTAAGAAAGAGAAAGCCCATCGAGCACATGTGCACATCCACCGCCTCTCAGAGCCTCAGTTTCCCCATCTGTAAAATGAAGCAGACTCTTAGGCTTCTCCCTCTGCCAGGAGTGGCTACCTTGACCCTGTGAGGGGTAAGAAAGAGAAAGCCCATCGAGCACATGTGCACATCCACTGCCTCTCACAGCCTCAGTTTCCCCATCTGTAAAATGAAGCAGACTCTTAGGCTTCTCCCTCTGCCAGGAGTCTGTAGCTCCAACTTCTGCAGAGCAGGTGTTGGAGGGCATGTCATGGGCTAGGGGTGGGGGCTGGCCTCTTCTGCTACCATCTGTGGGGTCAAAATCTCCTGGCCTGGCACCAGCAGTCACAGCCATTGCCCAGGTCCTCCCTTAGCTCAAGCAAACACCACCAGACAGAGGGGGAACCCTGGCATGGCAGGGCCCTTGGGGCCACCCTCAGGAAGCCTCAGTGGCAAGGGCAGATGCCAGCTGGGCCATGCCAGGGACAATCTGCCACTTGGCGGCACACTGCAGTACGTAGCCTTTCCCTGGTGCCGGCTCTCCCTGCCACCAAGTTCTGTGGTGCCACAGATGTCCTGGCCATGGGGGTCAAAGCAGACCAGATGTCCATTCCTGGCCACAATGCTCCGTGCCAGAAGGACAGTGCCAGCATAACCCTTGCTGACACAGCTCTGGAACCCCTGACTTTGGAACTGAAAGGGAGCCAGGCAACTCGGTCTCCTCAAAGAAATGCCTTTGAGAGTCACAGACTGGCCCAGGAGCATGTGGCTGCTGGCAGGGAGGCTTGTGCTATGCTACCCGTGAGGCTGGCTGGCATATGGCTACCCTGGCCTGCCCAAGCCACATGCCCTGCAAAGAGCTCCCCTCCCAGTGCCCATGGCCACACAGGGAAGCCGGTTGTCCGGACATTTGGATGCAATTCCGAGCAGCCCCGGATGCTTGTCTGGCTTCCTGCCTGGGAAATGGCATCGTGCGCTGGGAATAGCACAGCCTTCCTGGCCTTAAAGAGCTGGCGGAATACCCAGGTCCCGCATTTACTAGTGGTGTGACTCCGGTCAAGGGGCTGCCCTTTCTAAGCCTCAGTTTCCTCATTTGTTAAAGAAGGGTGATGATATAAATGTGAGGATGGACACCTGGAACCACACGAAGCCCAGAATAAGCTCCGTGATCGTTGGCTCCGTCCCTTCCTGTCTGTGGTACTCGCTTCATGGCAGCTGCTGCAGACAGAAGTGGCCCCCAGGGACCCCGGGAGGTCTTCCAGAAACCCCACCCTGGAAACAGATCCCACCCTCCTCCTTCCGCTGTGCCCCCCACACAGCTGGCCTGGCTGTTCCCTCTTCCATCAGTCCCTCCCACCAGGCTAAGGGGGCTTTGAGGGGGCACCAGGTCTTCTCCAGCCAACTCAGCACCGCGTACTGCTGCGCGCACGGGTCAATGGCATCGTCAGGCCCGAGGATTCTAAGCTGAGAATGATCGTGTGTGAAGGGCAGGGCTCCATGAAGTGCTTCGGCTTCACGCGGGAACGAGCTCTTCACGGCACCTGGCCCGCGGGCGGTTGCTTGGCTCGTGCCGGTTCTCTTCCTTCCAGAGGACCAGCAAGAGGATCCACCGGTCCCTGCCAGAATTGGAGCAAGGTCCTCAGCGACCGCCTGGACTCACACGGTCCCAAGAACATTTCTCTGATCCATTTCCTGCCTTGGTGGGTTTCATCTTCGCCCCTCCTTAGGGAGGAGGAAGAGGAAGAAAGACCCCACATCCACCCGCTCGGCCTAGCGTTTACTGAGCACCTACTCTGATCTGAACAAAACGGAGAAACTCTGCGACATGGAGCTTTCGGACAATAAGCACGCGACATTGTCAGCCGTGTGGGATGGTGACCAGACCCATGGAGAAAAATTAAGGCGGGGAGTTNAAAGGCTGAAGGGGATAAGGCAGCTGTGGTGCTTAGTGACTGGTGTAACTGATATGTTATTTTAGTGTCTAAATCCAGGGACTCAGCAGCCTTCCCTGCTGGGCGATTGCAGAGAACAAAGAAGCAACACGATCACTTCAAAAAAATCCCAAACACTTAGAATGCTTTCAGTGTCAGACAGTACTCTCTGATGAGAGTTAA
>NW_007731699.1:115603-116908 GCF_000696425.1 Galeopterus variegatus
GATGGACACCTGGAACCACACGAAGCCCAGAATAAGCTCCGTGATCGTTGGCTCTGTCCCTTCCTGTCTGTGGTACTCGCTTCATGGCAGCTGCTGCAGACAGAAGTGGCCCCCAGGGACCCCGGGAGGCCTTCCAGAAACCCCACCCTGGAAACAGATCCCACCCTCCTCCTTCCGCTGTGCCCCCCACACAGCTGGCCTGGCTGTTCCCTCTTCCCATCAGCCCCTCCCACCAGGCTAAGGGGGCCTTGAGGGGGCACCAGGTCTTCTCCAGCCAACTTAGCACCGCGTACTGCTGCGCGCACGGGTCAATGGCATCGTCAGGCCCGAGGATTCTAAGCTGAGAATGATCGTGTGTGAAGGGCAGGGCTCCATGAAGTGCTTCGGCTTCACGCGGGAACGAGCTCTTCACGGCACCTGGCCCGCGGGCGGTTGCTTGGCTCGTGCCGGTTCTCTTCCTTCCAGAGGACCAGCAAGAGGATCCACCGGTCCCTGCCAGAATTGGAGCAAGGTCCTCAGCGACCGCCTGGACTCACACGGTCCCAAGAACATTTCTCTGATCCATTTCCTGCCTTGGTGGGTTTCATCTTCGCCCCTCCTTAGGGAGGAGGAAGAGGAAGAAAGACCCCACACAGTCTCTTTTACACTATTAACTGAAGAAAAATGAGTGTCCTTTGAAGATTTTTTAAGATTAGAAAACTAAAAGAAGTCAAAAGGAGCCAAATAGGACTATAAGGTGGATGCCTAATGATTTCCCATCAAATCTCTTACAAAGTTGCCCTCGTGTCCTGAAAGGGATGAGCAGGAGCACTGTCGTGGTGGAAAAGGACTCTCTGATGAAGCTTTCCTGGGTGTTTTTCTGCTAAAGCTTTGACTGACTTTCTTAAAATACTCTCCTAATAAGCAGATGTGATTGTTCTTTGGCCCTCCAGAAAGTCAACAAGCAAAACGCCTTGAGCATCCCAGACAACTGTTGCCATGACTCTTGACTGGTCCACTCTTGCTTTGACTGGACCACTTCCACCTCTTGGTAGCCATGGCTTTGATTGTAGTTTGTCTTCAGGATTGTACTGATAAAGCCATATTTCATCTCCTGTTACAATTCTCCCAAGAAATACTTCAGCATCTTGGTTCCACTTGTTTGACATCTCCATTGAAAGCTCTGCTCTTGTCTGCAGCAGATCTGGGTGCAACAGTTTTGGTGCCCATCGAGTGAAAAGTTTGCTCAACAATTTTTCAGTCAGAATTGTGTAAGCTGAACCAATTGAGATGTCTATGGTGCTGGCTAGTAATTGTCAATCTTCA
>NW_007731699.1:117877-135738 GCF_000696425.1 Galeopterus variegatus
CCTCACCGCCCTCCCAGCCCCGGCCGGGCCCCGGGGGGCTCCCTGGAGGGGGCGGCTCCCCGGCCCCCAGAGCTCAGCAGCTTCAGGAAGGGAGGGACCCGGGGGCTGGACAGCCCGGAGTCCGCGGGCCAAGGGGACAGCGGCCTCCCGTCGGGGCCCAGACCTCGGCCCAGCCGGGACGGAGCGGGGAGGATGCCTCGAGCTACCTGGGGACAGGGACCCCGCTCCGGCCCCAGCCCCGGCGCCCGACGCGCCAGCTGTGTGACAAGAGAACGTCAGAGCGCGAACGTGACCACGTGTGAGCTCGGGAGGGGGCCTCGGGCCTTGGGGTCACCCAGAAATCTGAAAGGAAAGTTACTGCGACTGGGGAAAAGCGCAGTTGGCTGGAGAGTTTGGTTTAAAAATAAATAAATAAGTTTAAAATTATGTAACTTACACGTGTTTGGTGTAGAACATTTGGAAAACACATGGAAAGTATAAAAATCCTTGATCTCACCACCATACAGAACCACTGTTAACATTTCAGAATGTTTTCTTCCAGTCTTTTTTTTCTTAATGCGTTTATATTGCATGTACTTTTTTTCCCTGACAAAATGCATGGACGTGTCCCCACAGACCCCTCTGCGGGAGTGGCGTGGACGTGTCTGATGTGAGTCCTCCCTACCTGCCCACCAGGCCTCGTGTGCAGACGCCAGTGCTAATGCTGCCCAGCCGCTGGTTCCGGAGCTTCGCCCTCCCCTGCAGAGGAGGTCCCAGGAGTGAGTGCTCCATGTCCCTTTCTTCCCGAGTTCTTCTGATCTTACCCTAGGTCAGGGTCCCCGGGGTGCAGAGAGGGTCATAATGAGGCTTGAGGAACCTGCCAGTCCAGGTGAGGAAGGGAAATTCAAGCAAGCAGGCCCAGTAGAAGCTCCACCCTCCATGTGGAGAAGAGGAAAAGTAGCCTGGCAAGGGGCCCAATGCCAACGCTTGGCCTCTGCACTCCCTGGGGAACACCGGGGACCCCCTAGGACCAGTAACCAAAGGAGGACACACACACACCGCATGGTCCCACCCTGCCAGGGCAAGGAGGCACACTGTAGTCCTGATGCCCTGGAAGAAGCCTAGCCAGCCTGCCCTCCTGGGCACAGGTCAGAAGCAGTGTGTATGTGCACTGTGGGGGGCACCCCTCCTTCTGAGTCCCCTCTGACCCGGCTGTCAGTGATCTACAAGTCTGGCCCCTCAGCCCACCCCACAGAGCACAGACAGTCCCCTGACCCTCTTCTCCAGGGTCATGGGAATGACCTTGCCATCAGACATCTGTAGGGAATGGGGGCACAGAGCCCCCCGTGTCCTGGCTCCTCGGCGCTTGAAGGGCCAGTTGGTTTTGTCTTTTCCTCAGTCTTAAAGGATGTCTTGTATGTGACGGTCCCTCTGCCCAGAGGGGGTGAGGGTGGTGGCAGCGGTGGGCATCTCTGCACTCCCCCTCTGGGGTGCTTGGTCTCCAGAGGCTGCCTGGAGCCAGTGAAGCCGTCAGCCCTGTCCAGCTCGCTGCAGCTGATTTCTTCTGTCAGAAGCCCCTAGAGAGCAGCTCTGGCATGTGCTGACCCCCTGGACCGCCCTGCAGGGCAGGAGGAGCCCACCCCCACCCCAGCAGCCACAGAGAACCTGCTCCAGACGCCTTCACCTCCGTCCCCCAGACAGAGCACTTCTGCTGCTTCCCCAGAACATTTCTTCCCAAAAACACTTCCCACTTCTCTGCTTGAAACCACCCGTGGCGTCCCTTGTCATTGAGAATAAAGCTTGGTGTTCTTTCTGTGATGTGCGAGGTGCCCATTACTGTGCAGCCAAAGACCCCAGGAGCACGCTGCAGCGGAATCAAGCGAGTTTATTGACTGGTGGCGACGAGGGAGACCACACCCCATGGGGGACAATGGCATCTCAGTAGGAGGGTGTCAGGAAGGACCCACGGGACTCGCGTTGTGCTGGGAAGACACAGGCTGGCGGGAGCTGGGGTGTGGGAGGGGAGGCTCAAGGACTTGGGTGGTTCTACGATCAGTGTCTTCATAATGTTCATCTAGAGGGTAGGAAGAACAGGGTAAAGCCGAAGCTGACGTTGACAAAGCAGCGGCGGTCACTCACTAGCCAGGAGAGGGGGATGCTTGGCCATCTGTGAGGTCTGGACGCTGTTCACGTTCTGTGTTCAGATGTGGTTACACGGGTCTTGTTCTTGTCTTGATCTATCTTGGTCACAGAGTGGCCTTGTCTGAGGTTGGTGTTCGGTGACATCGTTTAGCTATGAAGTTGTCACCAGACCAGTGACTAGCGACATCAACACAGGCCGCTCTTCTTTTTGGCGGGCCCCGTGTGGCCTGACCTCAGGTGCCCTGTGGCTCACCGGCCCCTGCTCCCCTTCTCACGGCTCCTGCCAGGCCGGATTCCTGGTTTCCTTTGTGGCCGAGCAAGTTCCCCCTTCAGGCCCTTCAAAGTAGCCGGTCCCTCTGCCCCAAGCCCCTGCCCCAGGGACCCACACGGCCACCCCGGCCCCTTCCCCGCCTCTCCCCCCACACCCACTCTACCCGCTGTGCTCTGACCCCCACCTGCCCTTCACATACTGGAACCCACCCCCTCGCCCTCTCCCCCTCCTGCCACCAGATTCCCACAGCAGGGAGAGTCTGGGCCACACATCCGATCAGGGCCGTCCCGGGTGGATGGTTCCCACACAGCTCTTGTCCTCCCAAGCACCCAGCTGTCCTTCAGTGTCAGCAGCCCCGCTCCTGGCCATTGTCTCTGCCACTGGACCTAGCAGCCAAAGCCGGCTGTGCTGGGCACAGGACGCCCTGTGGCACCAGCCTCTCAGCCTCCCCTTTCCACTGCCAGACACCAAGGGGCAGCAGCCCGGTGGCCCCAGAGTCTTGGAGAGCAGAGAAGCCGGAGAGCTCGACCCCTGCCCTCCGCCCTGCCCAAAGTGGCTCTGGCTCCTTCCATGTCAGAACCCAGCCCCTGGAGGCTGGGCCAGCCCAGGCCAGCCACGCGATGCTCCCCAGTGTCCAGCCTGAGGGGCCTCCCTTTATTAGTGTCCTTGTCCCTCAGCCCCTTTATTAGTGTCCTTGGCTTCCATAACAATGTGTCACAAACCACGTGGCTTAAAACCACAGAAATTTATTCTCTCACGGTTCCAGAAGCCAGAAGTCCAAAATCAAGGTGTCAGTCGGGTTGGTAGCTTCGGAAGGCTCTGAGGAAGAATCCGTCCCATGCCTCTGTCTCTCAGCCTCTGGTGGCTGCTGGCCATCCCCGGTGTCCCTTGGTTCATAGCTGCACCACCTTCTTCTCTGTGGGTCTCTCTCTCCTCTTCTTATAAGGACACCAGTCGTGTAGGATTAGGGCCCACCCTGATGCACTATGACCACATCTTAACTGGATGACAGGTGCAAAGACCCTATTTCCAGATAAGGTTACATTCTCAGGTTCGAGGTGGACATGAACTGGGGGGACAGTGTTCCACGCAGTCCAGCCCCATCCACACGTGGTGGAAACCCAGTGTCCTGGGGGGTCCCTGCGTTTCTCTGCTCGTCTCGCTTTGTGTTTCCTGCCCCCACTGCTTGCTCGATGGGGGGTCTACACTGGACACCCCCGGCACCTTCTCCGCTGCAAAGCATCATTCCCACGGACCGTCTGAGTGGCAGACGTGCGCTGATGCTGAGTGAAGGGACAGCACTTTACAGATGACCGTGCGGGGCCTTGCCGGCAGCTCGGTGCCCCTCCGCCCCCTCCCCTTCTCCCTCCGTCATCTCTCCCCCTGGTTCCTGTCTCCTCGGGCTCCCACCCTCCTCTCCCAGGACAGCTGTGAAAACCAGTCCCTTCCACTTTTTGCCCCAGCGGTTCCCTTCCCCTCGCCATTTTCTTCCAGCCTGGAACCCCGGGGGCAGGGGACAGGGTGGGGCCCCCCTGTCGGCCTACAAAAGCCATGGGGGTATTTTCCCAAACAGAGCCAAGCTGGCCTATGTTCCCCTAGTAGGTGGTGGTGGTTGGTTCTTATTTCAAAGAGTGTTTCAGGCTTTTTTTCTTCTTTCTACATCTGTGCTAACGTTCTGTGATTCTTAGAGAACTGAAATTCTGAAGAGCAAAGCCCAGAGCCAAGAATGTTCCAGCCAGAAGGGATTTCTATGAGGGACGAGACAGACTCAGCCTCTGCCCGTGGGGCTCGTGGTCGGGGGCAGGAGCGGGGCTGTCCAGACCCAGCACGTGCGTCCCGCTCCGGAGGGAAGGTCAGTGCCTCAAGACGATAACAGAGGGGACTCATTTATACCGGGGCAGGGGCGGGCAGGATTTGGTCAAGCTGATGATTTCTTGGATGTGACACCGAATCACAGGCAGTAAAAGAAAATATAGATAAGGGCTTCATCAAAATTAAAAATGTTTGTGCATCTAAGGACGGTATCAAGACAGTGAAAAGGACCCACAGAATGGGAGAAAATACTCACAAATTATATATCTGATAAGGGATTAATACCCAGAATACATAAAGAATTTCTACAAACTCATCCATCACACACACACAAAAAAACCCGATTCAAAAGTGGTTGAAGGATTTGGACAGATATTTTTCACAAGGAGATATGTAAATGAACAGGCACGTGAAAAGGCGCTCCGTGTCACTAACCATCAGGGGAACGCAAATCAAAACCACAGAGACACCATCTCACGCCCAGGAGGATGCTACTCTCAAAGCACCAGAAAACGACAAGCGAGGCGAGGACGTGGGGAAATTGGGGCCTCGGGTACCGCTGCTGGGATGTGAAACGGGGCGGCCACTGTGGGGAACGGTGTGGCGGTTCCTCGAAAAGCTAAACGTGGAATTGTCACATGACCCTGCGATTGCACTCTGAGTGTACACCCGAGAGAGCCGGAGGCAGGGACTCAGGTAATGTGCCCCGGGTCCCCAGCAGCACAGCTCCCACAGCCAGACGTGGAAGCGGCTCACGCAGCCACTGCAGCTGAGCGGACAGGCTGAGGGTGGCCTGTACACACGCGGGAGCACCGTCCAGCCGCAGAAAGGAGCAAACTACGACACGTACTACGACATGAACAGATCTTGAACACATTATGCAAGTGACAGAAGCCAGTCATAGAAGGACAGACACTGTGTGACTCCACTGCTTTGGGCCACCTAGAACAGGCAAATTCACAGAGACAGAAAGTAGATGAGAGGTCACCGGGGGCTGGGGTGGGGCGGAATGAGGAGCTAGTGCCTAGTGGCAGCTTCTGTCTGCGGTAACGGACAAGTTTTGAAAATAGCCAGTGGTGATGGCTGCACAACACTGTGAATGTAATTAAAGCCACTGAACTGTACATTAACACTGTAAACTTTATGTTACATATATTTACCAACAATTTCAATGCATTAATAACGTGCTATACCAAAAGCCATTAAATTGTATGCTTTACATAGGCGAACTGTATGATTTGGGAATTACAGCTCATTAAAAGTGTTTAAAGAAAAAGAGGGGGCAGCAGCCCCCATGTCCCCCTCTCCCATGCAAGGGCTCCTAAGAAGAGGCTTAGTGCGCTAGAGACGTGGGTGGTCTGGGGCAGGGGAGGGAAGGGACATGGAGGGGCGCCTCTCCCTGCGCCCCAGCCCTGCCCCAGGCCCCGGCGTCATCTGCCTGCACTGCTCGCGGCTGCTTCTGTGCTGAGCACAGCCTCCCCTTGAAGCCAATTTTCTGCACAGTGAAAATGTTTTCTCTGTGCCCATTTTAGCAGATGGCCCCCCACCTTGGCCTGAATTGAGAAGCACAGAAATCAAACAGGGGACAGACGGCTTTCTTGGCAGTGTCTCATAGGCACACAAGCACGCCAACTCACACCCGCCTCCCCGCCGCCCCCGGCCACCCTCCTCCTCTGTGCGCTCGAGCCGGCCCCGGTGCCCGAGCTGGGCCTCCAAAGACAGGCTCCTCTTCCACCCGGCAGGCCTCCGACTGGGCACCTGGCCCAGGTGCTTGTTCCTGGCGGGGGCTCAGGAGATACTTCTTAGGTGAGCCAGGGGAGGAGCGTGTTTCCAAGGCCTTGGCTGTGGCTTTGTTTTACCGACCATCCTCCTCTCTGCCAGTCCCCTGCACCCTTCCTGGACACCGGTCGTGCCGGGGGCTCAGTGCTCCAGACCTCCCACGTGTAGGCCCTGCCCGAGTACCTGTCTGCACCCCTGGTTCCATGGTGGTTGAAAAGCTTCTGGGGAGAACACTTGACCTAGGCCACCACTGGTGCTCAGAAATACGAACACGCGGGTGGTCATAAGGGCGGGGGTCTGTCCTGAAGGTTTGAGGAAGGACAGCAGAGACCTTGAGGGGACAGCACCATTGTGTAAAAGTCTGGTGAGGGCAGATCCCATGGCCTCCAAACCAGTGGTGGGGCAGGGGGCATGTGTCAGGGGGCCAGAGTGCCCGAGTGAATCGGAGGGGGGCTTGGAGCAAGGAGTCAGGTGCCCTCTGCAGAGGGACACTGCTTGTACCCATGGGCTGCGGAGGCTGGTCCTCAGGCTGCAGGGAGAGGCCGAAGGGGCCACAGAGACCATTCAGTCCTGCCCTGTCATTGTATGTCCAGGGTGGGGTGGGGGGAGACTAAGTCGTGGGAGACCACCGCCCACTTCCCCAAGTGACCAGGTCAGTCTCAGAAAATACTAGTGTCCTTCTTGGAGGAACCGAGAGAAGAAATGATTTTCAGGTTTTGAGGATCGAACTGTTAGAAACATTTATCTGGATGTCCACACAGGGGGAATGTATCACCAGTGAGTTCAGAGGGAGTCTGTGGCATTTGCAGGATGTAAACGAGGCTGATCTGGGCCTTGACAATCCAGAGAGAAGGGATGTCCTCCCCCAGTGGGGCAGGGTGTCCTGGGGAGCTTTGGCCCTGGGGACTCCCCTGTGCCTGGGATGTGAGTGCGTGAGCAGCTAACTCCTGGAGCCAAAGGAGGTCAGCAAGAGAGGGGGCTGCTGGGGATGAGCCCACCTGGCCACTTGCAGGGAATGGACACAGGGGACAGAGCAGGTCAGGACTCCTTCAACTGGGCTGCTCCCACCCGGGGGGCCCACGGCCAAGCGCGATGCCACACACAAGTCCAGCTTCCTGGAGCACCAAAGACATAGACAGGCATGGGGGAGGGGCAGACTAGAGGAGGATGCAGAATGCCCGGGCCAGTGCACGACAAGTGCAGACTTCCAGGAGCCCCTGCACTTGCCACATCCCCAGCCCCTCCGGGGCCTGGTCCAGCCTCCTCTGCTGCCTGTCCATGGGTAGTGAAAGAAGACTCAGTCCCTGCAGTCCCTTGTGGTGAGGGGGAAGCGGTCCTTGGGAGCTGGCCAGGAGCTGAGACCGGGCCCCTGAGACCTTCCAAGATGCCTGCCACTGACCAGATTCCCTGGAGAACGCTGGAGTCCAGGGGCCACAGCTGGGATGCCCCACGCCCAACCTCAGGAAGACACCCTCCCCTCCCCCCAATGTGGGCAATGCTCTCCCAGCTCCTCCTGGGTCTTTGGCATCCAGGAGGGAATGGTCCATGCAGAGCGGCCTGTGGGGCAGGGTGGGGCAGTGCCCAGCCCTCCCAGTGCTGACAGCACTAATGAGAGGAGGGGTGTCGCTGTGAGAGAGGAGTGGAGGGGCCCACCCGTGTGCACCTGCTCAAGCCAAGGCCTGTTCATACACCTGATCCCACCTTCACCACCCTGCCAGGTCCCACATCGCAGCTGAGGACATCATTGTTTAGCCAGGCCAGGTGAGAGTGCTGAGTCAGAAAGAGTCAAGAGTCCTCCATCCCGATTCCAGCCCCGGCACAGTCAAGCTGTGCAACTTTGAGCAAGCCGCACAGCCTCTCTGGGCCTCAATCCCCTCATCTGAAAAGTGGGGGAATGGACTAGATGACCCTCAAGGCTCTGACAGCCCAGACCTCCTACAGGTCTCAGACGTAGCGTCTCTTCTCTCCCTAGGACAGAGCTAGGGGTTCCTGCAGGTCAGACAGGTTGCCCGTGCACAGTGCAGTTTAATGAGGCTGGCTACGTGGGGGCAGGGACAGTGCAGACACAGGGAGACAGGGTGGCTGTCTTCATTTGCCTGGACAGACGCGTGGGGGCTGCAACTCAGTGCGAGGAACTGAGCACAATATGAAATTTTTAAAAAAAGAAGGCAAACTTGCTGATAGAGCTATCTGACAATGCAACTCTGTCTATGGGGTAGTGAGTTCCCCACCCCCAGAAGTGTGCAAGCTAAGAACAGCTTCATGCATATGATAGGCTGTTAGAGTCAACGACTTCCAAGACGCCCTCTGGCTTTGAAATCCTGAGCCCGTGTCCCCTGCCCAGACTGCCACATAAGCCAGCACAGCTGCAAGCCTGGTGGCTTCCCTTTGAGGCACTGTTCTTAACTCCACGGCCCCCTGAAGTCATTCATTGATGCACCGAGACCAGGTGTGAGAAGTGTGGAAAGTAATTTGTTTCTAATGAGAGTTAAAATACCCAAGTTTTTGAATGAGCTCTTACGTGGAAATTAGAAATGGAAGCGTGATGCTATCACAGGCATAACTATGCACTCTCTTACGTGGGAGGCACGAGGTGGTGTGTCGGCTGCAGCTGCTGGAATCAGGCATAACCCCGGGCCTGGCCGTGAGCCTACACCTTACAGGTGACCACCACCCACCAAGGGCAGCTCTGGAGAAAACAGGCCAAGGGCCTCCAACCTGGCACGGCCTGCCTTCTTCCTCCACACCACCCCAGGCAACGCTCACACCCCACCAAATGCCAGCTCCCGAGTCCTGGCCAGGGAACATCAGAGCATTGGATGGGAAACCTCTGGGCAATGCCGACAAGAAGCCAGAATGAACAGCCCTTTCCACTAACCCGGCCTGCGTGTGTATGCGTGTGTGTGTATGCATGTCCATGTGTGTATGTGCATGTGGTTGGGAGACCAACCAAGCAACCAGGTGGGCTATTTCGGCTGTGTTCCCTGACCTCAGATTTAATTTAAGTGCCCTGGGATCACTAATACCAGGGGATCTGGATCCTGGTCATTTTGTCCCTCGGAAGGGAGCAGCTCAAACTCTATAAAATGTCCAGAGTCCAGCTTGGTCCACAAGGGGGCCTGGGAAGTGAGTTCTGGGGATTTCCTTTTGCTTGAATGCAGGGAACGGGCTTGGGGACTCCCAAGAGGGGAGGCCACCAGGCCTTGGGTAGGGACCAGTTAGCCAGACATGGTGATGGAGAATAGACAGGGCTGCTTAGGAATAACAAGCCCATGCCGCCTGGACCTGTGCCCAGCTGGGCCAGGGATGGACTGCACATTCACCCAGAAGGGCACAGGGCTGCACTGGAGTCACTCAGCACCCCAGGCCCAGTGCGGCCTCTCTGGCTCAGTGTCAGCTGCCCCTGGGAACTGGGGAGCCCCTCAACCCTACATCCCAGTATCACAGGACAATGGTGGGGCTGTTGAGGGGCACAGTGCCATGCAATCATGGGGCATGTGTCCCCCTGTGGGTCAGGGTCACCTGGGCCCTGCAGGAGGAGAAGGGTAGCTGAGTGTGGCTGGGCAGGTTGAGATGGCACCGGCAAGCTCTAGAACAGAAAGACATTCCAAGGAGACCACGGTCTTTCTTCACTCTTTACTGTGTAAAAATAAACTCAACAATTCATGTCATTTCAGCAAGAAAATGAAAAAAGAAAAGAAAAGAAAGCAAGAAATACCAGTAGAAATAGTGCATTTCCAGAATTGCTGATGGGAGGTGGCAGGTCCCATGGTTTTGACCCATTTGATACCCAAAAGGCTGCAGGTCATATGAAAAATGTACAGCTTTGGTTAGCAAATAATGAAAAAGTAAGATACATGGATTCTCTTCCATATTATACAATATGTACATTGTAACAATGTCATCCTTAGGGGTTTGCTTTTTTTTTTTTTTTTTTTTTTTGGCAAATAAGACAAAATTGGGACTCTACGTATTGGGCTTTTCTCCTCAATGACCTGCTCCCCTTCAACAACCTGCACGTAGGTCCGCCGTGCACAGAAGCAGCACGCCCCCGCGTTAGCTGCCACCTTCCACCTGTGCTTGAAGAGATGCAGCCACAACGGCTAAAGCCACATTTTGTCGCCATGAGATTACAAAGGATTTCATCCTCTTCATGCAAACAACACGTCACCCTAGTTTCTGCTATCAAAGTTGGAACTGATACTCAGATCCTGTTAAGATAGGTCAGCTCCAAGACAAAGGGTCACTGCACATGGCCCATTTTACCCCCTGGTCCCCAACGTGCTTTTGAGAACAGGTGGCCGCTTTGGAGCTCATTGGAATGACTGTGAACCTCACGCCAGCCTCCCCCCAACCCCCCACTGCCCACAAGACACCCCCTTGGTCTCAGGCCCCAGGGCTAGTGACAAAGTGATCTTTGCAGTCTTAGAAAATAAACTGGGAATCTACAAAAGGAAAAGAAAGCATACAAAATGTATCTCTTTCTTCCAAAATACGTGCTTTCAGTCCTACGGTTGGGTGGAGTCTGAAAGTATTTTTCAAGGGAGATATAGGTTGAGCTAATTTATAGGTTTGTCCTTTTCTTTCATAAAAATACTCTTGTTTGGTAATAAACTTTTTCTTCTGCAGTAAGAGAAATAATACTGTGTTATCAAAATCAAGAAGGCTTACGATTCAAGTGGGATCTAAGCCCCCGAGGGCCCAGAGAGCCTCTACGGTGGCTCCCCCGCCTCGGACACCCAGGGAGCTGTCGGACGCCAGCTCGGCAAAAGCAAACACTGTCTCAACAGTGCTTTTTATCTTCCGATTTTATAAAATGGCTTACCTGAGAGAGGCTGTGTTATTCAGTGCAAGAGGGAACATCAGTCAGATTAAGGAGTCGATGGAAACTACGTGGATTATTTGGTGGCTGTGTCGTTTACCTTTCTTGGGGCCAACAAAGTACCAAGTGTTGACACAGTGAGGGGGTCGAGGGGCGTGGCACAGATTCCAGTTAGGGGCGTGGAGGGGGATCAATGTCAGCTTCTGTCCCTGGCACCACAGGTGCATCGGGGGTGGGGACAACAGAGTGAGGGCCGGGAGGGTGCAGGGACAGAGGCCTGCACATGGGGTAGGCTCTGCCCCTCTCTAGTCAGGGCAGAGGATGGCTTGTGGTCCTGAGCGGACAGCTCCCACTTCGCCCACTCTGGGCAGAAGGTGGGCAGGGGTCCGGTAGGTTGGCAGGGGCAGGGACTGGTGGGAGGTGCCCACAGGGGAGCACCTAGCACAGCTCCAGGACGGCCGGAGGGAGGGTGGGGCGAGATCTGGTCTAAGAGGCGAGTCCACGCTCTCGCTGTCTCCCAACTGCGGGGATTATTTCAGCTTGTTCTCAACCCATATGTTAAAAATGCTTCCTGGTGTGTTTGGGGAGTGGGGAGGGGGAGAGGGAAACTGATTTCTCTCTCGACCTCCTCCGACACCCTTGGCTTGCTTACCCAGACATTTTCGGTAGCTACACGTGTGGTCACAGAACACTGGGTGGCACTTGGCACACAACACAGAACTGAGAAGTCCATGCAGGCGAGGGAACACACATCGGACTGAGGGGGCACAGAACACGCCACCCCAAGGAACATGCAAACAGAGAAGATCCCTGCATATCCAAGGAAGCACAGCCCGATGGGCGCTGATGAAGCACGATCACCTGAAAAGAGCCACTGCTGAACGCCACGCGCCGCACAGCACCTGATCCGCGCCCTCCCCGCCACAGGGACGCACGGCAGAACGGCGGCCGGGGACTGTGCAGACACTCACGAGGACACAGAGACACTGACACAGACACAAACAGATGCACTAGGTTTCCAACACAACATGGACCTGCATTTAAGGGGACAGGTGGCCCCGAAGGAACAGAAGACAGAAACACCTGCTCCTCCTGAAGAAATGTCTGCAGCTGCAGATGAGGCAGGCAGTGCAGGAGAATGTCTAGAAAGACTTGTCAGCCTTTTGCTAACTAGACTCCTGGAGACAGAGTCCAGGGTGTCCTCAGGGCATGACACAACAAAGCAGGGAGCTCACCCTACCCTGGCATGACCTTCTGAGCATTCTCTCCCCACACACACACACACGCGTGCACACACACACATACACACACACATACACACACACACACACACACACGCTTTTCTCCCCTCCTTGGAAGGACTAGAAGAAAATATTCATGTGGCTTTTCATGGGCAACAAAAAAGTCAAAGGTTCTGGACACTGGTCAGGTCTCAGTATCACCGGCTGGTGACAGGTTGGGGGCCACTGCAATACTTAAGCCCTGCGAGATGGAGGAGTGGGTTTCAGGCCCCCGTCCTGGCCATGCCTGGCTCCAGGTGAGAGGTCCCGGAACCCCTGCCCTTCAGAGGGGTCTGCACCAGCTCCCCTGGACCTGGGCGTGCTGGCATGGATATGGCTATAAGAAGTACTGCGGGGAGGTCGTTCCCACTGACTGGCTGGGTTCGAGCCTCAGTGGCCCCGTGTGGCTGGGTCTTCGTCATGTGGGTTTCCTTGTCTAACAGGTCTCCTCTCAAAGCCTCTGGTCTCCCACTGGCAGAAGCAAAAAGGGAGGGGCGCTGGGACTCTGGCTGCCCAGGCTCCGGGTGGGACTTTCTTCTCTCAGGACCATCTGGGCTGACGCAGCTGAAAGGGAGAGACGGATCCCAGCCTCGCCGGATGCAGGGAGGTGGGAAGGCTGGGGGCAGAGGTGCCATCCTGGGACTGTCCGCCTTCACCCTTCAGAGAGAGTGCTCTTCTGGTACAAAATAAAAAGTCCCCATGGAGAGGCCCCCCAGCCTTTAACAAACCACTAAAGGACATGTTTTATATCAATATAGACACGTGGCTCTGAAAAGGGTTTGCAAACGAGGACAAACCTGCATGTTGAGGGCGCCAGCCCGAGGCACATGCGTGGCCAGCCACATGGGCAAGTACAGACTTTCGACCCATCAAGAGATTTCCCAAAGCCACAAAGAAAGGAGGTAAAATACCTCACTGTAAAAGAAAAGCCTCCCCCAGCCACCCACACACACACAGATACACGCACAGACACACACACAGACACACACACAGACACACACGCACACACAAAGCCTCTCACCTACTTCCGCATTGTTCAAAACGTCGCTGCCGCCTGCTTTAGCTGTCACTAGGGCATGCCTGAGCATCAGTCAGGGCTCCTAGAGAGAAGTGGGGTTACCTCAGGGACAGACAAGAGCCCGGACCGCTTCAAATGCACGAGAAGGACAAAACCAGGCTGTGTGCGTGTGCAGGGGCCATGGCCTTGATTCATTCCTGGGGCGAAGGGAGAGAAGAGATGAACAGATCGTCACTGCACAAGCAGGGCAGGCAGGCGTGGGGCTGGGGCCGGGGCTCGGCCCTGGCTGACAGCTGTCAGTTGATCTGGCGACAGGCCTCAAATGTCCACTTGGTGGCTCCGCCGTAGATCTCAATGTGGGATTCAGCCCAGGCGATGACATTGCCAGAGAGGGCCTTGGTGCTGCAGGTGGCCAAGTTGTACACCTCCCCCGGGGTCAGCTTGCGGTCCCAGATGTTGAAATGGGCCAGCTCACCCACAAATGCTTGGGTGGCATCAAATCCACCACCCAGAGTGTCCTTTGGAGGAAAGCAGAGATGAGGGTGGAGGGGGCCGTGGGGGTGGCCCGGGGGCTCATCCCAGGGGGTGAGTCTGGGTGTCTCTGTGTCTCCCCCATCAGGGGCTCTCACGCCACTCTGGGGACCGTTAGTCTCCCTGACTCTGGGTCTTCAGCGACGCATCTGTCCCTGCCCCAGGGAGCCCAGGGAAAGGGACAGTGACAGCTGCCTGGATCTTCCCCTGGGGGCACCTGGACTCTGCCCTTCCTGCAGTCAGTCCCTTGGCCAGTGAGTGAGAGGTCAGTGGGGGTCACGGACAGCCATGGCGCAGGGTCTCGGGGCCCTGCTCAGATGCCACTCTTCGTTGGCTATGGCTGCCCAACAGCGACAGAAGGCCTGGACTCTCCGTCCCTTCAGCGCCCTCCTGGGTGCCCCATGGGAGACCAACCACTTCACAGGAACTAAACTATTCATTGCCAAAAGCAGAGCTGGCCTTCCCATGCCGAAGACAGAAAGGGTTGTGGCAGTTCTGGGGGGCGTGGGACCCAAAGCTCACTCCTGCGAGAACTTCCTGAACGAGCGCCCTGGAGCCGGGATTTTGTCCAAACTGCTGCACATCTCGCTCCCCTGGGCGGCTTCTCAGGGGAAACCGCATCCGTCCCCAGTCCCCACTGTCAGTCCCCTGCCCCTCTCAGCACCCCACCACCCGCGTGGCCTCCGGTCTGGAGCTCCCCCTGCCCGCACGGCCATACCTGCTCCTGGCCCAGCACCAGCACGCCCTGCGGCTTGATGGGGTGGTAGGGCGCCAGGTTCTCGCCGCTGCCGCCCTGTGTGCCATCCTGGTAGGCCTCCCAGACCCCATCCCGGGTGGTCCAGGTGACGCAGATGTGGTGCCACTTGCCATCATTGATTACAAAGGGCAGCTTGGCCACCTGGGAGGGAGAACGACCCACCATGCTGAGGGGACGGGGTACGACGTCGAGCCCATGAACCCATGAGGCCAACTGTTACTGGGTTTTAGCCATTTACTACCAACGCTGGCATGGAGACGAGGGAGTGTGAAAGCTGGCAGCCAGTTCTGCGGCTAGTGGGGGGCCAAGACGGAGGAGAGCTCGCGAGTGGAGACAGGCTGCCCCGTGCTGCCCTCTCCCAGGGGCCACACGGCCCCGACCTCCTCCCGAGAGAAGGGCCTACGTGGGATCGATTCAGATGAGGGAAGAATCTCTAGGGGCACTTTCCACCCCTAGCGTAGCTATGTTCCCCCAAATACGGAGCAGCAAAGCCAGTCCCGAAGCCAGCTGGTGCAGGAGGGGTCAGGATCACATCTGTGGACAGGCTAGGACAGCCCCATGGATGCTTCTCTGTCATCACCCTCACCCCCACCCCAGAAACCCTCTGCCTGGGGAGGTTCCAGCTCTCCCTGTTCGCAGGGTGCAGGTGGGTGCGCCCCTCCCCACTTCTCCTGGTCTTCACTTTCCAACTCCCTCAGTCCTGCCTGCAGATGCTTCCTCGGGGCACAGAAGCATCTAAGGCCACCATAGCCCTGTGCCAGCGCCTGGCATGGACTAGGGTCCCGGGGGTCCTCGCCCTGCAGTCCCGCAAGCCCAGGTGGGGTAGGGGCTCTCTACCTTGTCGTTAATGAGGATCTCCATGGGATTGTTGCCCCACTCGATGAGGACCAGCTCGTTGGCCTGGCCAGGCACGGCGTAGGAGAAGGGCGTGCCCACGCCCGGCGCGGCACTGGACTTCAGCCACATGCACACGGTGAAGGCGTACATCTCAGGCAGGCTCTTCTTCACCTTAGCGTACATGTAGTTGGTCCGCAGGGGGAATGTGAGCTGGAACTTGTCTCCAGGGCGGTTGTCTTTCTGACCTGGGGAGGACAGAACACAGTTCTGACATCTGCACCTTGATGAAGTGCTTGTCAGTATCTTAGTCGAGTTCGATGCCTGCCAAGCCCCGTGACGCAGACAGGGCAGCCTCCCATCTCCACCCTGTAGATGCAGAGGAGGTGGCTCTCTGAGGTCAAGTCCTCTGCCCCAGGCACAGGGCCAGTCAGGAAAGAGCTGACCCAAGGTCTCTGCACTCTGATCTGGCCAGAACTCCTTCCCACATGGTGTGTCCCCGGGGAGGCGGGGTGGGGCGTGTAGCACGCAGGGGCCGTGAGCATCTGCAGCTGGGCTGCATGGTGGGTGTAGGTAGAGAATGGGGACAGACATCACATCAGTGCACACCCCATCAGCCGACCAAGAGGGTGTGGCCGCAGAGGAAGAAGGAACGAGGCTGGCTCTCCTCAGAGCAGCCCCGTCGGGGGCCGACCTGATTGCAGGATGGTGACAGTGCTCAAAGCCCCTACTGCTCGTCCTGGGCTCTTCTGGATCCCCACCCAAGACAGCTGGGCCCCCGGTGCCCACCGCACTTCCCTTGAGGCTCAGACACGCTGTAGCCCTGATCACTCATCCGGCCTGCTCTGACGCCCCTTGAGGACGCGGGCTGTTTCCAGAATCCCATTTGCCCCTCGGGAGGGAGAGTTGTCCCTTCCCCTCTCCGAGGCTCTTCTAGGGACTCTGCCTGGAGTTCTGCTGAGAGGGCAGGACCAGGACCACAGGGAGCATCCTCAGAGCCAGGGTCTCCCAAGGTGACTGCTTTGAGGAGGGAGCCACACATGCTCAGGTGAGCTTCCTGCGTGTTTCCCGAAAACTCAGGATCCTGGCCTGGTAGCCTCCCCCTGACACAGGGCCACCTGCTCCTGCCTGCTGGCCAAGGTAAATCCCTCGCCCCACTCCCCACATACACTGTGGCTGTGGCCCCAGGCATGGTGTGACAGGTAAAACATTCCACTCCAGCAGTGGGCACTGCTACCAGACCCAAAGCTGGGAAACACACACACACCCCGGCCAGCTCCTGGGTGTGCACCGTGGTCCTGCTAGAGAGCCCAAGAAGAAACCAGTCCCCCAGGCCAAGAATTATATCTAGAAGGAATCCTGCCGGGCCAGTGACACCCCGCTTCTAAGCCACATATCAGGAAACAGTGCGGGGCTGGCCCCCTCAGTACACTGTCCCCGCACTCCCACCCATTCAGGCCTGCAGTGGGGTGGGGGGCCCCAGCCCCAGCCCTCTCTCCAGAGTTTCATTCCCCTGCGTCTCCCCTCCTTCCCTCCCCCTCCCTCCTGAGGTCCCTCCTTCCCCTGATCTGTTTTTCAGTTACATAACACGCCTTAAGATGGCACTGTTTAAATCCGTCCGGCACATTTTGCAGTCCGAGCAGGGTCACGTGGCCCTGCTCCGCACCGGGTGCCCCCCCCCCTTTTACAACCTTATTTGATTTCTGCGACTTCAAGGCAGAGCTGCCGGAGCTCGTCCCAGTGCCCAGGGTTTGAGCCTGGCAGGCTGAGTTGACGACTGGGGGAACCGTGGGGGTGCACGAGAGGCCTGGGCTTGGGTCACTCAGAAGAGAAAACCGCGGGGCAGGGGCTCAGGGCAGAGGTAGGGTGGACTCGAAGATCCCCACAGGCTGCAGGGGCCCCGGGGAGCTGGGAGGAAACCTGCTCAGCAGCCCAAGTCGGCTGGAGACCAGGAGTACCAAGCCCCAGCCAGATCCGCTCTGTGCTGGGGCCGGGGACGGCTAAGAGAGGCTTTCTTAACCAGGGACGTTTGGAGCTAGCCACAGCTACTGTGCAAAGTTACTGAAAATTAAACAAATCAGACTTGAAAAATCCAGCGAGTCTGTGACTATGTCTTGATGGGGGGGGAGGGGGGCATGCAAACCCTTCCCCCGCTCTGCCTTCTTTCCCTGGAGATGTCCCCAGCCCGGGGCACCCAGCCCGGCCGGGAACACCGCCTGGAAGCCCAGAGCCTGGGGAGGGGGTGCGGGGACGGGTAGGTCTGCAGGAGAGGGGGAGCTCGGGGCGCTGAGCTGTGCAGGGAGCCGCAGGAGGCAGGGTCCCCGGAGAGGGAGCTGGTGGCAGCATGATGTCCCCCCCGCCCCCAGCCCCATCACCTTTCTCGAGCTCGCTGATCCGCTGGTGCAGGGAGGTCAGGGCGCTCTCGATCTTGACCCTCTCCTCGGTGTCGTTCTTGGGGCCCCCCTTACCCTCCTCCAGAGTGTTGACCCGAGAGAGCACCTGCCTCTCCAGGTCGTCGATCTTGCTTTGCAGCAGATCCTTCAGGCTGTTGGTCTGGCTGGAGGAATTGAGGCGGCTGTACTGCTGCGGAGGTGCGAGAGGGGGAAACCGGACCGTTCCGTTCAGAGCGGGACCGC
>NW_007731699.1:137722-138978 GCF_000696425.1 Galeopterus variegatus
CGTGCGCTCTCGGGGAGCTACAGGCTGACGCGCTCGGCGGGAGGAAGTACCTGCGGGAGGGGCGCGACGGCTTCTGCTCCCAATACCCACCCTGAGGCCGGGTGCGGGGTCCCGTCCCTGCCCCAGCGCGGCGGCCTCTTGGCCTCCCCCAAACCACGCGTCTAATGGGAGGCCGGTCCCAGCCCGGCCCTGGGGCGAGGCCACCCGCAGGGCGCAGGAGAGGACCCGGCCCTCCCCTGGGACAGGCTGTTGGCACCAAGCGGGAAGCCGCAGCCAGGCCTCGCGTCCTGAACCCTAGGAGGAGCGGAGCCTTCCCAGCGTCCAAGGCCGGGGACCGTGGGCCTTTCTACCAGGGGACACCTCAGGGCCTGGAACATTGGCACTTGGGCAATGAGGGGCCTGTCACACCTCTGCAGAGGATGGGAGTGGAAGGCGTCAGAAGGCGAGGAGGGGCCCTGGGACAGTGTCTATGGGTAGTGGGACCTCTTGGGAGAGTGAGCCCCAGGAGAGAAGACAGCGGTCAGGGGGTCTGGCTGGGACCCTCCGATCCAGTCTGTGACTGTTGTGGAGCGCTGGCCACGGGCCCTGTGCACAGCGACTCAGGTGGAGGGCCACCGCATGCATTCCTTGGCTTCTTTAAAACCTTTCAACTGGACTCAAGACCCTGGGCAGGTGGAGGTTCAGTCCTGGTCGTGTTCAGGTTCCCTCCACTTCCCCAGTGTTCTGGAAGTATCTGGGAGCCCAGGGGGTTGGGGAGACAACTGAAGGGCCATCCTGCCAGAAGCTGGTGCAGAACCTAAGTCCTGCTGCCTGTGCAGGACAAGAACCCTGGCTGGGCTCGACAAAGTCTGTTACCCCACGGCATTAGCAGGTTCCCCAAAATCTTGTTGTGGAACCCAAGTCTGGCTGGCTGCCTCAAACAAAACACAAATGACCCAAAAGTCAAACGGTGAAAAATGGAAGTCAGCTTTTATTCAGGAATCCTGGTGGGTGATCCAAGGAGAGAAGTTAGGCTGACCCATCTCTCCAGTAAACCTGAAGGAATGGCCAGACGGAAGCCATCACCAAGACTCAGACTTACTTAGGGGTTTTAAAGAGGGGGCTAAGGGAATGGAATGTGGGAAGTGACAAGCAGGAGGGGGGGGGACGTGTAAGGAGCCAGGTGCAAGTTCTCGCCAAGTCTCTGCCTGGCTTCTGTTCTTGTCCTTGACGTTATCTTAGGGTCCTGTAGGATTTTTATTTGCTTCCGGGTGGAA
>NW_007731699.1:139078-151755 GCF_000696425.1 Galeopterus variegatus
CTGCCAGAAGCTGGTGCAGAACCTAAGTCCTGCTGCCTGCCCAGGACAAGAACCCTGGCTGGTCTCGACAAAGTCTGTTACCCCACGGCATTAGCAGGTTCCCCAAAATCTTGTTGTGGAACCCAAGTCTGGCTGCCTGCCTCAAACAAAACACAAATGACCCAAAAGTCAAACGGTGAAAAATGGAAGTCAGCTTTTATTCAGGAATCCTGGAGGGTGATCCAAGGAGAGGTTAGGCTGACCCATCTCTCCAGTAAACCTGAAGGAGAATGGCCAGACGGAAGCCATCACCAAGACTCAGACTTACTGAGGGGTTTTAAAGAGGGGGCTAAGGGAATGGAATGTGGGAAGTGACAAGCAGGAGGGGGGGGGACGTGTAAGGAGCCAGGTGCAAGGTCTCACCAAGGCTCTGGCTGGCTTTTGTTCTTGTCCTTGACGTTATCTTAGGGTCCTGTAGGATTTTTATTTGCTTCCGGGTGGAATCCGCACAGCTTTACTGAAGTCTTCCTTGGTTTCCCAGGGTCTGGATAGTATGTGTCTCATGGCAAGTCTGCAGCTCCAGGCTGGCTGGAAAACAACTTTACGTTTATGTAAATAATGTCATCTTGCCCCACAACCAAGGTTCAAAATATCAAATGACCATGAGAAAAGAGGGAACTCAGAGAAATGCATGCTGAGAAAAAAACTCTTTTTTTTCCCCTAAAGCCCAGGTGGCTTTAGGCCCCAGCATGGCGTCAGTCCTGCTCACTCCAACAAAACCACCTGAGGAGGAAACCCAAGGTGACGGGCCACCTGGTGGGAAGGGAGAGACGCAGGGGTGTTCTCACATGTGGACACCCAGTTCTTCCTGCTAGGCCTGGGTCCCACACCCCAGAACCACAAGCTGGGGTGAGTGAGGAAGTCCTGTGAATGCTCCCACCTGGGCGAATTTGCGGTACCTATGAACGTGACTTCATACGTAAGCCACATGCACTTAGCATGCTATTATACAGTATTCCCACCAGGCCGATGCAATAATTGTAAGTAACTTATAAGCACAGGTAATAGTAAAATATAAGTAGGAAGTGATGAATTTTGAGTATTTATTACCTGTGTTTTTAATACAATTTATTTAATCGTAAGTTTATGTAATTTAAAATTTAATGATGGCTGTGTTTAGCAATCAGCTTGCAAGATTCCTGGGAATGTCACCATCAGCTGGTACTGGCCAGCTCAGCACCCCACTGGTGGGAAAGGATGGAGAGGCCTTCAGAGTTCGGCTTGGGGTGTGGGGGGTGGACCGTGGTATAGAGAAGACAAAGTGGGCAGGGTGGAAAGCACAGGCTGAGTCCCTGGCTGGTGGCCAGTGTGCCAAAGGTGGACAGACGTGAGGCTGAACAGAGAGGCTGGGCAGTACTGCGAGGGCCCCAGTGCCTGTCGAGGTGGATGGTGGGAGCCTGGCTGGGGTGCCCGAGCCTGGTGCTGTTCCCGAGAACCTTGCACATCCTGCTGCATGTCCTGGGGATGTCCTCGTCCAGAGCCAGGGCCCAGGACATGAGCTGGTCTGGAACCTCCGCCCTGAGCAGAAAAGAGCTCACCTCAGGGTGGACAATGGGTGGGCACTGGGAGGAAGAAAGGGGGGGCCTGGGAGGCACTGGGAAGGCCTGAGAGGGTGCTGGAAAGGGGTGCCAGACACCACCCCATAATTTTCTCTGAGCCCTCCCGGCACAAGGGTCCATCTTGCCTTTTGGGATTGCTACCCCTGCAGGGGTGAGGCTGGAGGGAGGGGTGAGGTAGGGAGAGGACCTGGCCCCCTGGGAAGAGAAGGAGCAGGCGTCCTCACTGATCACTGTTCTGGGACAGGGTGCGCCTCAGCTGTGCATCACATACGTGCCCCTCCGGCAGACGTGTCGTGGGCCCTTGGATGCCTGGCATCTTGTCTGCGATGGGTGGGCGATCTGTAGCCAAGTGTGTGGCTGGTGCTTTCCATGTGTGGGATATTCCCTGAAATGTTCCCACACTGTTTTGGGGTCCGCCGCTGTGTTTTCAACAGCCCCCACAAGGCTGGCGTGTTCTGTTTCTCCATCTGGGCGCTGTCCAGGTGCGACTGGTGGTTTCCTATGTGGTTACGCCCCTTGCATGAGGTGTGTGGGGACAGCACCTCGGGGTGTCCTCAGAGCAGAGAAGAGGGGCTCCTGGCTGCCACCAGGGGAGAATCCACAGGGACCTCTGGCAGCGGAGCCCTCGAGACACAGGCAGGCCATGTGACCCCTCCCTGGGTGAGGCACCCCTGGGCCTGAGGGGGTGGGCACCGCTGCTCTGAAGGCAGCAAGCCTCAGGGCCTCTGAGTCACTCTCCTGACAGGTCCCGCCCACCGCTCTGCTGAGGCAGGCAACCCACCGAGGACACCCTGCAGTCGTCACTGTCCCTCACACAGCAACTGTCCCTTCCAGAGCTCTGCAGCCCGCATTCCTTCACTCCTCTTTTCAAGGCAAGGCTGGGCTACTGTTTTCACATTCAGAGGAGAAAACCAAGGGAAGCCGGGAGGACCCCAAGGCCACACACATGTCCACTGGAGGCAGAGTGGGGCAGCCCTGGCCTTCCAAGTCCAAGGCCAGCTTCTCTGTGCCCAGCACAGGAAGCCCTCCCTGCTTCCCCAGGCAAGGGAAGGTGCTCAAAGAGAGGAGGCCCGAGGCGGGACAGTGCCCCAGCCCACACACACCTGGCATGTGTGCAGATCAGGCTGGGTCTGGGGACCCAGGAGCTTCTCACCTGCCACTCTTGGAGAAGAAGCCGGCCCTGCCTCACTGCAGCGTTCACAGAGGGGAGCTAACTCGGACAGCTGCCCCACCCTCTCCGGCCTCTCCAGCTTCTCTGTCCCCACAGCGAGGGCCACCTTCCTCCCCAGCTGCTCCCTTCTCCAGCTGGGTGCAGAGCCCTGGGTGGTCCCTCCCCGCACTGCCCTGTGCTCCTTGAGGGCTGAGCCCAGTGCTGGGGTCAGGGGTGGGGAACGGGTGATCTTGGACTGATGACTTGCTGGTCCCATAAACAGGAGTTTTTCCTGTCTAGGGGAGGGCTTGTCACTTTTCTCCAAGCAGGGGTTTCACAGTGCCAGGAAGAATCTTGGGCGTTTAGTATAGTGTAAATATTTGCAATGCTTGCTCTCAGTTCAACAAACATTTCCAGTTCTATTGGGGGCAGACCGGGTGCCAGGGCCAGGGACGAATAAAACTCTGTCCTCCGTTCCCGAGAGCACAGGATCTAGTGGGCTTCACAAGATGCATGAATGTCAGGGGACAGGAGACACCCAAGCCAGCAGCAGGCGGGGGCTCCGCGGAGGTGATTTCACAAAAGGGTCTTGAAGAGAGCAGGGGGTGGGGTGCCAGGAGAGACGCGGGTGTCCCGTGGAGAGAGGGTCGTGTTTCATCCTGCCAAGAGAAAAGTGCAGAGCGGGGGTCACCTTAGTCCGTTTTGTGCTGCTGTAGGAGAATGCCTGAGACTGGCAGATTTAGAAAGAACCGAGACCTATTTCAGTGTTCTGGAGGCTGGGAAGTTCAAGGTCAAGGGGCCGCATCTGGGGAGGACCTGTGTGCTGTGTCATCCCGTGACAGAAGGCAGGAGGGCAAGAGATCTGGAGAAAGCAACAGGGGCCTAGCTCGCATTTACGACAAACCCACTCTAAGGAGAACAGTGGCAGTCCGCTCTTGGGGCAGAGCCCTCGTGGCCCAAGCACCTCTCATCAGGCTGCACCTCCCAACACTGCTGCACTGGGGCTGCAGTTTCCAGCACATGAACGGGACACAGTCGGACCATAGCAGGGGGCCACAGGAGACGTGGGTGGAGTCACGGGTGGGGCCGATGGTGGGGGCTTGTAAGCCAGGCTGAGAGCCAGGATCTCCTCCTACGAGCAGGACCCCCCACGGGGGAGACGCGCTGTCTGGGAGCGCTTGCAGGGGAGCAAGGCTTGCTGAGGAGGAGGGCTGAGAGCTAAGTGACAGGGGCTGGGGTGGGGGGAGAGGAGAGGGAGGCCTCTGGCTCGGTCCCTGCCTGGGGCATGGGGGTGGTTGCTGCCCACACAGTGGGAGCAGGGGAAGGTTTGGAGGGAGGGAGGGCTCGGAGGGCCCACAGCTCACACTGGGGCATGTTGAGTGTGAGGCTCTTGGACTCTCAGCCCCATCTGGGGAGACTGGTCTCTGCTGAGCTGAGCTGAAGGGGTTTGAGGGTCCAACGGGCCCTGCAGCATCTTTAGGGGTGCTGAGTTTCAGCCCAGCCAGCAGGGAGACCACCCAAGGAGATGGTCGCTATACAAAGAGAAGGGTGGGGAGAGAGCCCTGGGACTCCGATACTCAAGGGACCTTTGTTTTGAGATGTCTTATCTCTACTGCAATGAGGAGGATTCCTAGTGCTCCGGGGCATTTGCACAGCCCCCTCTGGACTTCAGAGTGCTCTCAATCACTCGTCTTCCTGCGAAACTGAGCTTGTAATGCCAAAGCCAGGTCTAGAATGGCCCTGGAGCCTCCACCCTGGGAACCCCAGTTTACGTTAATTGGGTTCCCAGATAAGATGCTCCTTCAAGCTAGCGGCCCTGGAACCCCCCAGCCTGCTGCGTCCTTGCAATCGGTTTGACCATCTGCCAGACGCCAGGAGAGGGCACATGAAATATAAAATGAGTCCAGGCATAAAAGTGCTTCGGAATCAGAATGGTACGTGCTGGCGGGATTACGGTTATCACAGGTCTGTGTGCAGCACCACCGCTCACACCTGCAGGGAAGCGCGTGGGCCCCCACCAGCGAGCAGGTGGCTCTCCTGCGTCCTCGGGGGACAGGGCTGTTGCCGAGAAGGCTGTCGGTAGACTGCAGGCTGGCTCTCGTGTCAGCGTGCAGGCACAATGCCAGTAAAGCCCCTTTGCATTTCACAAGGTGCTGTCCCATTTGAGTGCGCAACGAGGCGGGTTCGGCGGGGGGCATTCTTATGTTTTATTTTGCCCATTGTACAGATGAGGCCACCAAGGCTCATTACTTTTTAGCACCTTGGCCTAAGTAGCACAACTCACTCCAGTAATGCGAGACCTGGCCTTCTGAGTTTCATTCATTCACCGGGTGAACATTCTCCCAGGCCTACTATGTGCCAGGAACTCTCCCAGTGATGACGCAGAGATTTCCGGCCTATTATTTTTTAAGTTGATGAATAGAACTGTCTTGGTTTTAAGTTTCTCTTTCATGCACTTTTCTTAAAATGTTGGTACCTGCTCCCCATAACTATGTTAAGATCCCTCTAAGATGGTATCTGCCTGGGCCCAAAGCATGAACGTTGAATGGCCTGCGGTTCACTAAGGCTCTGGGCCAACCCCTGCGCCAGATAATAATGTCAGAAAACGGCGCAGCGGGCGCCCTCTGCCACGGGGTGAGGCGCGCTGGCAGGGAAAGCGGCCCAGCAAGCACGTTGGGGTCTCAGTGTCAACTCCACCATTTATCAGCTGTGAGGCCCTGGGTGGGTTTGAGGATCGCGCAGACAGTACAGTGCAGGCACCCCGTGGAGTGCCCGGCGCACAGTGAGCACACAGCCAGTGGTAGTTGATATCATGTGAGTTGTTGTTGGCAGCACCGGGCCGGTCCAGGAAGAGTCCCACAGCCAGGTGGGGAACCGGCGTGCAGCAGCGCGGGAAGAAGGGGGCTCCTCTTTGCTGCCTGATGTTGAGCCAGATGCTGTGGACTGTGGTCCCTCCTCCACTGCTGGGGGTGTCCTGGGGATGAAGCAGGAGCTCATGGGAAAGGGACCCTCCTGAAACACCCATTGCAGGGGCCTGCGTATGTGAGAGAAGAAATATTAAAATCTCACACCGCTCAAAAACAAAAGGATGAAGAAATAAGGCCTCCTTTTGGGATGTCTTGGGGCCGCAAAAACCCTTTTCTGGGAAGATTTTCATTTTCTGTTCCATTTTCTGCTCTAGATAGGGACAGCTCCGTGCATTCTGTGACAGGAAACCACAGGAAACAGGTAATAAGCCAGCCCCCCTCTTCCATCCCACTCCCCAGCCTCAGGACCCCCACCTGCTGCCAGCTGCTCCCGCACTCAGGCAGGGTCCCCTCAGCCCATCGTAGCTTGGCCTTGGCAGTGACCGTCTGGCAGCTCTGAGAGGGGCTGGAGCAGCTGGCCACTCGCCAGCCTCCCAGGATGGACCCCGCAGGCAGCCCTGTGCTTGCTGACCTCAGTGGAGCTGTGAGCCCCCAGCCCATTGCACTCAGTCCTGCAGGGGAGGGATATGTGCCAAGCACTTCCCACGTGTCAGGAGGGTGCAGGGCACACTGGCGTAGCAGGGGGAATTGAACTAGATGAAGATGCTTGTGGAGACCTAGGAGCTGTGACAGGGCATGTGCCTGGCCCACCCCTCCCTGCAGCTGCTGCATTGTCAGGTCTGCGCAGGCCGTGGCCCCCTCCCACACCAGCAGCCTGGCAGCCCCTCACTCTGACCTTAGTATCAGGAACATGCTCTGCACAGTCACGCTCCAGAAGTGGGTGTGGGGTGGTGTCAATGTCTGTGAGGCCACTCTTGACCGATGGCACAAAGAACCAATGGACAAAGCCCCACGCCCCACCCCATAGGTGGGTGGCTCTGGGAAGCTCCCCCAGGACTGAGCTCCAGTCGCCCCTGGCTGGGCCAACTCCGTGACCCATTCTTCTATCCCGTTTCCCTCCTCTTCGCTCCCTCATTCCCTGGACCTCTTCCTGAACGAACCACCCACCAGCCCCAGGCTCTGCTTTTGGGGATCGTATGGAGAGCACAGCAGGGCTCTGCCCCAGGTTGGGGGTCAGGAGGGACCTCCCTGCAGGAGAGTTGTCCAGGCCAGGCGGTGTCCTAGGCAGAGAAACAGCAGGGGCCAAGGCCCCGAGGCGGGGAGGGTGTTGGGAACAGACGCAGGGAGTGGGAGAGCGAGGGGGTGGGGCGCAGGCCAGCGGCGCCTTCTCTGCAGGCTGCGCTAGGGTGATGGGGAGCCACAGAAGGGCCTGGAGCAGGTGACCACTTAGGAAAGATTCAGCTGGCCACTCAGCGGAGAATGGATCCAGTGCTGGCACAGAGGCGGCCAGGAGACCAGTTAGGAGACGGTTGTGTGGACCAGATGGGGTGATGCCAGGAGCAAAGGCTGGGTGGGGAGGATACCCCCAAATCACGCCGTATGTGCAAGCTGCACCCCACTCTGTGTGAATCGCAAAGCTGGTCATATTTAGCCTCTGGCCTCAGTGGCTGTCCTGTGTGACTTCTTACGGACCCCGCAGCCCTGCCTCCCCACCGCGAGCCTCTGGCCCAGCTTCACCAGCCCCTTTTCCTCTGTCTTTTTTTTTTTTTTTTTTTTTTTTTTAAAGATGGCTGGTCAGGGGATCTTAGCCCTTGACTTGGTGTTGTCAGAGCCACGGGCCGGTCCTCCTCTGTCCCTTTATTCCTAAGGTCAGACTTGGACATTCCAGACACTCCTGTTTTGTGGCCCTTTCCCGGCCCAGGTGGCATCTTAGAGAGAAGAGGGACAGCGCTGCTGCCTGGGTCTGCAAGGTGGAGAAACACGGTGCGGGCCACAGAGGGGCCCTGGACGCTGCAGGCCGCAGGAGCTCCGGGCCGTGCGGTCCCCTCTCCAGCCTTAAAACCTTAGACCGTCACTCGGACTCCAGAGTCTCGGCTTTTTCATCTGTGACAGAGGGACTTTCCCAGCCTCCCCGGAACTGAGTCAAAGGCGCGGCACAGCACTGGGACACGTGGACAGGCGGAGGCCAGCTCTGGGACTGGTGCAGGTGTCCCAAGAGCACAGGGTGCTGGCACTAAGGGTGGGGTCAAGGGGGAGCTCCCTGCTGTCTTGGGTGCACCCCCAGTCTCCTCTGCTTGTGGGTGCCTTCCAGCGAGGCTCTGCTGGCCTGGAGGGGCTGGGCTGCCTGGTCCAGGGACATGCCCACCTCGTCTTGGGCATCCATCAGATGGGGCCCAGGCAGAGATGGAGCTGGAAGCTGCCGGAAGTGCAACTCAGCAGGACAGAGATTTGGCCACTGGGAAGCTCACCTTCTGATGGCCAGACTCAGGACACCTGGCACCCGTGCACCCGTGGACGGGCCCAGCCCAGTGGTGGCTGTCATCCCCAGTGGGGAAGCATCGTGGAGGGGCACCCAGCTGGAAGAGCCCGGCCCTGCTCACTGCCACTTTCAGTGAGGAAATACCTGGGAGGGCTGGTGGGGGGAGGCAAGAAACGGGAGCTCTAGAGCCTGTTCCGAAGAAGAAATTTGCTGCACTTTGGTGCAGTGTCTGCTCTGGGCCCAAGTGCTCCCTAGCGAGACTTCTCCACCCTCCATCCTCCATCCTCCATCCTCTCTCTCTCTCTTCCTCCCCCCCCCTACTCCCCACCCTTTTCTTTGTAGTATTTGGGTCTGTGAAGTCACCGCTTCCTTCCTTGTGACTGCCGTTTATAGCTGGCAATAATGAAAACCGCTGCTTTACACTCAGGGGCCCCAGCAGCACCACAGAGACACGGAGCCCTTTGTTGCAAATAATTAATTGGGTCCCATATTGCATAACATCCTAAAAAGCTTTCCAGGGTGAGCGCCTGCTGGCTGGACACTGTGATCTCATCAATATTGCATCGCATGGGGCACTACCGTTATGTGGTTTCATAAAAATTTAATTTGTGGTTCAAATCTGCAGTGTTCCCTTTAAAAGCATGGTGGGGGGGGAGGGGGCGTGGAGAATGCAAAAGCTTCGGGTGGGGGGCTGAGCAGAGCTGGGGGGATCCCCAGGCTGGCCCAGCATCCCCTCCGATTGGCCAGGCTTGTGGAGTGGGCCTGCTGCTCCCGAAGCTGGACGGGGTGTGATTGGGCCATTCCCAGGAAATGCTTCTCCGAGCTTGCAGTTTTCCCTTGCTGCTGTCTGAACCCAGGCGCTGGAGGAGGCTTTCTCTGGATACCCCGACCCCTGTGCCCCTCCAGAATGAACACACACAGCCTTGCCCCTGCTCTCCTGGCTGTGTGGCCTCGGGCAAGTGACTTGCCCTTTCTGAGCATAGGTCCGTCCCAGGAGTGGGAGTGAAGGGCCTGGTTCCCATCTCCGAGTCTGCGTGGTCACCATCACCCCGGTGGGGGGCCATGGCGCAGGCAGCCCTTGGTGACTTGGTGACACAGTAGCAGACCATGAGACCCCTGCAGGGGGCAGGGGGAATCTCTGGTGCCTGAAAAGCTACAGTTATTTTATTTCTTTATCTAGATGTCGCTCGCTCCCATAGAGGGTTTAAGGTGGTGGGGCATGGAGACCCTCGCTGGGACTTCTCAGGGGAGCGCATTGTTTCTAGACCAGCACCTCCGTGGTGGGGGTGGTTTTGCTCCTCTGTCCACTGAGGGAGGAGAGAGATGGGGCGAGAGAGGGGTACGATGCTGCCTGCACTGGCTCTGCCCTGGCCAGGCCACCCACGGTTCCCCTGCGGAGGCAGGATTTGTGCATCCCCGGCTATCTTCTGACATTGTTCCAGGGTGATTAAGTTAAGCCTCCTGGGCCAGCTGGAGAGGGAGGACGAATTGCTTTGTAAAATTGATTCGGTGCACGGGGGCGCTCCCCTGCCCTCCCTACTTATGGGCTCTCTCCCGACACCAATGACACATGTCACGCGTCACCCAGCCAGACCCCAGGCCAAGGACTTGGGCACCACTCACCTCAGCGTGTATGTCCGAGTCTGTAGTGTCTGGAATGCCCACGACAGGCAGATGGTGACCCACAGCCCCAGCCTGCGGAGACACTTGCCCCAAATACCCCTGGAGGGGTCCATTTCCCCAGGTAAGCTGTGGGGGTCAGGGGGTGAGAGCTGGGGTCGGGAGGTCTGAGAGGGGCACGTGGAGACCCACAGAGGAGGGGCCCGGCCAGCCCTGGGCAGGCTCTCCGGACCCCCTCGCGGGCTCTCTGCCCCACACAGGCCGCCCCCCTCCCTTCCTGGGGAAATAGGACAAGGAGAACACGACCTTGCTGGTGGTGGTTTTCAGAGAACTGAGATGACGATATTTTGAGACTCACAGACTCACACAGCTGAGTGCTGGGGCCACTCAGGGAAGGGGATGTGCTGGGGCCAGCAGGTCCTGCAGACAGACAGGCGTGGCTGGGCACCGCCACCCCGGGTGTAAAAGCAACCAACAGTTCCTCCAGGCGGGTCCCGACGTGCATTTCACAAAGCTCAGGCTTGGTGATGAGACTACCTGGCCTCCTGTAGCCTCTCCCCGGGCACCGGCGCTGTGCACCCTCTAGGCCTGACTGGGCAGTGAGGCGTGGGGGGAGCTGCAGTGCGAGGCACAGCCTCAGCCTCTCTCCTGGGCTGGAGACGGCTCCACCACTCAGCCGCTGTGTGACCTCAGACAGGTGACTTCACCTCTCTGGACCGTGGTGAGAATTCAATGAGACAAAGCCCACGCAGGTCTTAGAACGGAGCTGGTCTGTGGAAGCTTTTAGCAAATGCTGATTGTGACTGTTGCTGTTTGCTGCTGCCTAAAGATGCTCAGAAACCAGTGGTAACACAGGGAGTGACGCGGGGGGACGCTGGGGGTGGGCCTGGGGTAGGGGGCTCTTTAGTGCCAGCCAGGCAGAAGGAAGGAAAATGGGTCTCTGAGCAGTGCCACAGGCTGTACCCTTTCACAACAGCCCCCCAGCCCCCGCCTTTTAGCTAAAACTTTACAAAAATGTTGTTGTGTTGAAATATACATAACATAAAATTCATCATGTTAATCATTTTTCAGTGCACAGGTCAGTGACATTTAGTACATTCACATTGTTGTGTAACCATCAGCACCATCCATCTCCAGAACTTTGCCATCTTCCCAAACTGAAACTCCCCTTTCCCCACCCCCAGCCCCTGGCCACCCCCATGCTACTTTCTGTGCCTGTGAATTTGACTGCTTACCGTAGAGACCACGTGTAGTGGCATCCTGCAGTATCGACCCTTCTGTGACTGGCTTATTTCACTTGGCACAACGTCCTCAAGGTTCACGCATGTTGGAGCATGTGTCAAAATTTCCACCTTTTCAAGGCTGAATGAAATTCCACTGTATACAGATGGGCCACGTTGTGTGTGTGCATTCATCCATCGATGGACTCTTGGGGTTTCCACCTTCTGGCTACTGTGAATGATGTGGCTGTGAACGTGGGTGTGCAAGCATCTCAAGACCCTGCTTTCACTTCTTTCAAGTGTGTACCCAGTAGTGGGATTGCTGTATCTTATGGTCACCCCTTTTTTTTAGGAATGCAGAAACTGAGGCCACACCGAGTGGCTCTGGGGCTTGCCCAGGGTCCCAGCCTCCTCAGAGGGAGAGCAGGAGCCTCCAACCCCAGCCTGCTGGTTGCTGAAACCATGTGGACCATTCATTCCCAGGCCTTCTGGAAGGCTCTCCGGGGGTCTGGGGATGAGCTGTGATGGAGACATTAAAGAAGTGTCACCACCATCCTGTTTTTCTCACAACACTTCTAAAACCAAATGTGTGGGTTTCCCACACCAGCCAGTCCTCCAACTCTCTGGACACCAATGGGGTGTCTAACAATTCAATTCACACCTGATGCCCACTCTCCAAACTTCACGCAGAGCCCCCAGTTAAGGGCTCAGTCCCACAAGACTGACCCCTCTGGGTCCCAGGTTGTCACCTGAGCAGCCAGCTATCAGCCGGGCGTTCCCACGACTCCCTGCTCAGGTTGCTAGAGTGACTCACAGGATTCATGAAAGTGCTTTAGTTACCATCGCTGGTATATTACAAGGGTGACAACTTAGTATCAGTGCAAGAGGTGCCCGGGGCAAGGCATAGGGATGGCGTGCGGAGCTTCCACTCGCTCTTCAGCAGCTCCACATCTTCCCCAACCTGGAAGCGCTCCAGACCCCATCGTTTAGGGTTTTACATGGGCCCCAGGACACAGGCACGGTTGCCGACATCAATGGCCACTGGTGATCAACCCAACCTCCAGTCCCTTGCCCCTCCCAGAGATCACTGAGCTGGGGGTGGAAGTGATGACCGTCACTTCTGGCTGGAGCATTTAAGACCCTGCAGGCCACTTTCTTTCCCCTCTGGCATAGCGGCTGGACCCTGAGCAGCCAGGATGAATGGAGGCCTCCGCTGGCCTGCAAGGGACACACCCACATGCACTGGGGGAAGGGACCAGAAAGAGAACCACAGGGTGCAGCGCCGGTCTCTCAGGCTGTCCGTACCACAGCATAGCCTCTGCTGCCTGGTCCTGTCCTCCCTAAACACGCAGCGTCTTGGGGGCATCGGCTGTGCCTCATATCCCAGGGCCGCCCAAGCTCGGTTCCCCTGACTCTGCTTCATCTCTGAGGTAACAACACCTTTCCAACAACTCCCTCTTCTGCCTAAGTTAACCCATTTAGGTTGTGCTCTTTGCTGCCAGCAGCCTGGCCTACTTGGAGAAGCTCTTTAAGCAGTGACCAACCAACACATCCCTGCGACATGGCAGCTGGGAGGCGGAGGGAGGAGCTGGGTTCCAGGAGCAAACAAGGGTCACTGGAGGAGGAGATGATGGGTTGTGTGTGCATGTGTGTGTGTGGAGAGAAAGAGGCCGTGGCTGTGTGTGTGTGTGTGTGTGTGTGTGTGTGTGTGTGTAAAAGAGTATGTGACTGTGGGTGTGCAGGAGAGGATGTGGTTGTGTGTGTGTGGAGAGAGAGAGGATGTGGTTGTGTGTGTGTGGAGAG
>NW_007731700.1:0-18582 GCF_000696425.1 Galeopterus variegatus
CAGATCCTGGGACAGGACTCAAGGTAGTATAACATAGTCACTACCACACCTACTGTCAAGCAAGGACAATTCACCACCACAGTTGCAATAAGGGCCTCTCTACAAGTAACCTACTGCTCACACAACTACAGTGTTATAAGAAGAGTCACCTCTATTTCTTCCTGCAAATAGAGGAAAAAATCTTTATCCTCATAGCCAACCTAAAAGTAATAGAAGAAGCAAACCCTCTACCAAATAACCAAAGAAAAAATAGTAGAACTACAAATAAAGAAGAAGATATGACATCACTGAAGAAATACAGTAATGCTCAAATTTCAGACTCCATGAAACAGGGAATCCTTGAAATGTCTGAAAAAGAATTCTGAGCAATGATCTTAAGAAAATTCGAGGTAATAACCAAAGACTCAATTAGAAAACACAATGAAACAAGGAAAAATATCCAGAATATGAAGGAGGAAATTTACAAAGTGATTAATACCTTAGAAAAGAGTGTAGCAGAACTCCTAGAAATGAAAGACTCAATGAAATACAAAACACAACAGAGAGCTTGAGCAGCAGGGTAGAGCAAGCAGAAGAATTTCAGATCTCAAAGATGGTCTTTTCACAATAAACCAGGTAGGCAAAAAAAAAAAAAACTTAAAAAAGGAAGAATAAAAAGTAATGAGGAAAATCTAAGAGAGGTAGCAGACAACACCCAAATTGTGGGTATTCCAGAAGGGAAGGAGAAAGGAAAGGTTATTGAGAACCTATTCAAGAAAACAGTAACAGAAAACTTCCCAGGTGTAGGGAGAGATACAGACCTTCAGATCCAGGAAGCTCAAAGATCCTCAAACAGATTCAATCCAAAAAGATCCTCCCCAAGACACATTATAGTAAAATTTGAAAAGCTCAAAAACAAAGACAGAATTCTAAAAGCAGTAAGAAAAGCATCAAGTCACCTATAGGGGAGCTCCATCAGACTAACAGCAGACTTCTCAACCAAAACCCTACAGGCCAGAAGAAAGTGGAATGATATATTAAAAATACTAAAAGAAAAAAATTGCCAGCCAAGAATTCTTTACCCAGCAAGGCTCTCCTTCATAAATGAGGGAGGAATAGTGTATTTCCCAGACAAACAAAAGTTGTGGGAGTTCACCACCACACAGCCAGCCCTGCAAGAAATTCTCAAGGGAATCCTTCATCTGGAATCTGAATAATGATGACCAATATCACAAATACAAAAGAAAGAGCAAAACCCACTGTTAAAACAAAAATGCTAGTGAGAAAGAGAAAGAAGCTAAATCATGCCACCTTAAATTTCCACCTAGCATTGAAGAAGAGAAATAAAAGGGGAAGTAACAATCAAAAGACACGTAAATCATCTAAACAAAAAGCAATTAAATAACAGGAAATAAACAGTACCTATTAATAACTACCCTAAATGTGAATGGATTAAGCACTCCATTCAAAAGACACAGACTGATTAATTGGATTAAAAAGCTAAACCCATGTATATGCTGTCTTAAAGAGACCCACCTCACCTGTAGAGACACACACCGACTAAAAGTGAAGGGATGGAAAAAGATATACTTTGCAAATGGAAACCAAAAACGAGCAGGAGTAGCTATTCTTATATCAGACAAAATAGACTTTAAGCCAAAAAACATAACAAGACATAAAGAAGGCCACTATATAATGATAAAATGATCTTTCCAGATAAAATATTCTTCCAGCTAGAAGACATAACAATCATAGATATACATGCACCCAATACTGGAGCACCCAGATATATGAAGCAAACACTCTTAGACCTAAAGAAAGAAATAGGCCCTCATGCATTAATAGTGGGTGACCTGAACACCCCTCTCTCAGTATGGGACAGATCTTCCAGGCAACAAATCAACAGAGACACATGATTTAATTTACACCTTAGACCAACTGGACCCAGCAGATATACACAGAACATTTCACCCATAAACTAAATAATATACTTTCATCAGCTTATTGAACATTCTTCAGGATAGACCACATATTAGGTCACAAATCTAGTCTCAGCAAATTTTAAAAACTGGAAATTATTCCAAGTATCTTTTCAGATGACAAAGGACTAAAACTGAACATTAATAATAAGCAAAACTCTGGAAATTATACAAATACATGGAAACTAAACAACTGGCTTCTGAATGACCTATTGGTCCAAGAAGAAAAAAAACAGGAAATCAAAAAATTTATAGAAACTAATGAAAATAAAGAAACATCATACCAAAAGCAAGTGGTATGGGATACTGAAAAAGCAGTTCTAAGAGGCAAATTTATTGCAATAAATGCTTACACCAAAAGAATGGAAAGACTTCAAATAAATGACCTAACAGTACACCTCAAGGAACTTGACAAATAGCAGCAATCCAAAACTAAAAGCAGTAGATGGAAAGAAATAATTAAGATCAGAGCAGAACTAAATGAAATAGAGACCCAAAAAACAATAGAAGAGATCAACAAAACAAAAATTTGCTTTTCAAGAAAATAATAAAATAGACAAGCCATTAGTTAGGTTAACAAAAAAAAGAAAAAAAAGAAAAAAAGAAGAGAGAGTATCAAATAATGAAAATCAGAAATGAAAAAGGAGACATTACAACAGATATCACAGAAGTAAAAAGAATCATTAGAGACTATTATAAACAACTGTATGACAACAAATATGAAAATCTGGAAGATATGGATATGTTTCTAGACACATACAAACTACACAGTCTGAACCAAGAAAAGATAGAAAACCTGAACAGACCAATGACCAGCAACAAGAATGAAGTGGTAACGAGCAATCTTCTAACAAAGAAAAGTCCAGGCCCAGATGCCTTTACAGCTGATTTCTATTAAACTTTTAAAGAGGAATTCATACCAATTCTCCTCAAACTATTCCAAAAAACTGAAACAGAAGCTACTCTCCCAAACTCATTCTGTGAGGCCAACAATACCAAAAGCAGATAAAGAAACAACAACAAAAAAGAAAATTACAGGCCAATATCCTAGATGGATATAGATGCAAAAATACTCAACAAAATATTAGCAATCAGAATACAACAATTCATTAAAAAAATCATACACCATGATCAAGTGAGATTCATCCCAGTAATGCAAGGATGGTTCAACATACAAAAGTTAATAAATGTGATACATCACATCAACAAACTCAAGAACAAAGACCATATGATTATCTCAATAGATGCTGAAAAAACATTTGACAAAATTCAACATCCCTTCCTGATAAAGACTCTCAACAAAACAAGTATAGAAGGAAAGTATCTCAACACAATAAAAGCCATCTATGACAAGCCCACTGCCAGTATCATTCTGAATTGGGAAAAACTGAGGGCTTTTCCCTTAAGAAAAGGAACAAGACAAGAATGCCCACTCTCACCACTTCTATTTAACATAGTACTGGAGGTACTAGCCAGAGCCATCAGGCAAGAGAAAGAAATAAAGGGCATCCAGATTGGAAAAGATGAGGTCAAACTGTCTCTATTTGCAGATGGCATGATACTATATATAAAAAAACCCTGAAGATTCTACCAAAAAACTCCTAGAGCTGGTTCATGACTTCAGAAACATTGCAGGACACAAAATAAATGCCCCCAAAACAGTTGCATTTATATTCTCCTGTAATGAATTAACAGAAAGAGAAATCAAGAAGGTAAGCCCATTTACAACAGTAATGAAAAAAATAAAATACCTAGGAACCAATTTAACTAAGGAGGTGAAAGATCTCTACAATGAGATCTACAAACCACTACTGAAAGAAATTAAAGAAGAAACAAAAAGATGGAAAGACATTCTATCCTCTTGGATTGGAAGAATTAACATTGTTAAAATGTCTATACTACCCAAAGTGATCTACAGATTCAATACAATCCCCATCAAAATACCAATGACATTGTTCACAGAAATCAAAAAACAATCTTAATGTTCATATGGAACAACAAAAGACCCTGAATAGCCAAAGCAATCCTGAGCAATAAATAAATAAATAAATAAATAAATAAAGCTGGCGGCATAATACTATGTGACTTCAAATTATATTACAAAGCTATAGTAACCAAAACATCATGGTATTGGCATAAATATAGACACTTGGACCAGTAGAGGAGAATAGACAACCAAGAAATCACCCCTCAAGTTTACAGCCATTTGATATTTGACAAAGGCAACAAAAACATACATTGGGGAAATGACTGCCTCTTCGATAGGAGGTGCTGGGAAAGTTGGATAACCATATGCAGAAGAATGAAACTAGACATGCATCTCTCTCCATATACTAAAATCAACTCAAAATGGATTAAAAACTTAAGTATAAATTTTGGAAACTGTAAAATTACTAATGGAAAATATAGGTGAAACACTTCAGGAATTAGGTCTGGGCACAGATGTTATGAACATGAGCCCCAAAGCACGAAACAACAAAAGAAAAAAATAAACTAATATGACTATATCAAACTCAAAAGCTTTGAGTTTTTGGAAACAATCAACAAAGTAAAATGACATTCTAAAGAATGGGAGAGGGCTGGCCCGGTGGTGCACTCGGTTGAGTGCAGTGCTTGGGAGCATGGCGGCACTCCCAATGAGTTTTTGGAAACAATCAACAAAGTAAAATGACATTCTAAAGAATGGGAGAGGGCTGGCCTGGTGGCGCACTCGGTTGAGTGCAGTGCTTGGGAGCACGGCGGCACTCCCAACGAGGGTTCGGATCCCATATAGAGACCGGTCTGCTCACTGGCTGAGCACAGTGCGGGCGCGACACCGAGGGTTGCGATTCCGTTGCCGGTCTCAGTACGGGCATGACACCGAGGGTTGTGATCCCGTTACCGGTCACGAAAAAAGACAAAAAGGAAAAAAAAAAAAAAGAATGGGAGAAAATATTTGCAAACTATGTGATTAACAAGGGATTAATGTCCAGAACATGCAAGGAACTCTAACAACAATTAAAAATAAATAATCTGATTAAAAAATGGGCAAAGGACCTTAATAGACCTTTCTCAAATGAAGACATACAAATGGCCAACAAGCATTTGAAAAAATCTCTAAAATCACTAATCATCCGGGAAATGCAAACAAAAACCATATTGTAACATCATCTCAGCCCAGTTAGACTGGCTATCATCTAAAAGACAGACAACAACAAATGCTGGTGAAGATGGAGGGAAAAGCAGATCCTTATACAGTGTCAGTGGAACTGTAAATTAGTATAGCCATTATGGAAAACAGTGTGGAGGTTTCTCAAACAACTACAAATAGAACTATCATCTGATCCAGCAATACCACTACTGGGTATATACCCAAAGGAATGGAAATCACCATGTCAAAGGGATACCTTCACTGCCACATTTATTGCAGCTCTATTTACAATAACCAAGATATGGAAGTAACCTAATTGTCCATCAGCAGGTGACCGGATAAGGAAAATGTGGTATATTTACACAATGGAATACTACTCTGTCATAAGAAAGAATGAAATTTTGCCATTTGCAGCATCATGGGTGAGCTTGGAGAAAATTACATTAAGTGAAACAAGCCAGGACCAGAAAGAGAAATACTGCATGTCTTCACTCATAAGTGGGAGCTAAAAAATAAATAAGTGGAAGGAAGGAAGGAAGGAAAGAAGAAATAAGAAAGGAAGGAGGGAAGGAAGAAAAAACCACAATAATATGTTGAACTCTCAGAAAGAGAGACAGAACTGTGGTTACTAGTGCTGGGAAAGGGAGAAGGGGAGGAGTACTAGTGAGAAATTGATTAATGGATACAAATAATGATTACATTTTTTAATGATAAACATGCTTATTATTCTGATTTGATCATTACACACTGGACACATGTTTTGATATTCAGCTCTGTAATTCACAAATATGTATAATCAATTGTGCGTTAATAAAAAAAGAATTGGTTAGACAAAAATAAAGTTATTTTTGACTGACAAATAAAAAACAAAAAAAGGAACTTTACCTTCCTGACTGCTTGAGCTGAAACATCAGTCTTTTCCTTCTCCTGCACTTGGATGGGAACTCACCCCATCTGCCCATCTGCTCTGCTGGTTTTCAGGCCTTTGGACTCAGACAGAAATTATACCACTGGCTCTTTTGGGGTCTCCAGCGTGCCAAATGCAAATCTGGAAATGTCTGTCTCCATAATTAGGTGAGCCAATTTCTTATTTAGGTTTTGTTTATCTTTAGAGTCTTCTTTTTTTTCTTGTGGAAGTTCTTTATTTTTTGCATAGTACATTTTTTTATTGGTTATGAATATTGACTAATACAACCCTTAAGTATGAATTTTTCTATATTAAGCTTATATTCATACTAATTTCACTTATTAGGTCTAGTAACTCTTTTTGTGGATTAAATGGTATTTTTGTAGATGATTTATTTGCCTACAAATATATTCAGCTACTTCTTTTCTAATCTTGATGCCTTTTATTTTTTACTGTGCTTTATTTTAGTGACTACTGCATCAGCATAATGCTAAAAAGAAGTGGTGAGAGCATATATCATTTTCTTATTTCTGCTTTTGGGGGAGCTTCTTGAGGATATAAACTTAATCTTGTTTGTTCTCTAAATATCTGGTATTTAGTAGGTACTAAAAATATTTGATACATGAGCGAATGGGCACACCATATTTTACGTGGATTAACTCAATCTTCACAAGAAAATTATGATATATAAACTAATGATGTTGTTATTTAAGTGATTAGAGAAATAAGGAATGGATATTTTAAATACTTTGCTGGGCTAATTGGTATAACACTTTATCATTCAACAGAGTTGAAAACATCATCAAAGGCATTTTGCCTTCTTTTCTATTACCTATGAAATTATTGTATTCAACTGATACAATCTCTACCTTTATTCTTACTCCTAGATTAAACTCACTACATTCCAACAGTGATTATGTCTGCAACAATATCAGTATTCTGTAAGCATGGTGACCTGGCAATAGCTCCCATGCTTTTATTTCATCTCTAGGCTTCTCTCGCTTCTTAAGCCAAGTAGTTAATGGGGTTTAAGGATATACGTGAAGCCTCAGGCTTTGGTAAAGTACAGTGGAGGGAATGAAAAAACTGGTGTCAAGTTTTCTCTCCCATGAAATTGAGGGGCATCTGGAGAATAGCATATGCTTCTAGAGCTGAGAACTAGATGTCGAAGGACCTAGGGAGAGCTTGAAAATGATGGATATCTGGGTTCCAGTGATCAGATCAACATTGACCTTATATAAGTGGGTCAGGTCCCCACTAATTACCAAAGCATGTGGGGAATATAATGGATGAGTGGAGCTGGAAGAATTTTGGGAGATGAGGGGCAGAGAAACTTTCCATCTGTACATCAACAGGAAATTAACAGTCTTCCAGCTTTGAAATTCTAGGGATACTAACCACTTTGCTTCTATCACATATAAGACATCAACTTCTTAGGTATACCCAACAAACCATTGTTTCAGTGAACCAACCAAGTGACATCTAAGGATGCCCAGAAATCAGAGACAGAATTATAAATACCTGTAGGAGAAAACTATATGCAGTTCTGAGGCAACAAAGTTAAAAATTGGAAGGATGTAGATGATTTTCCAAGAAAATAAATATAAATAATCAAAAATATACACAAGAAGGGGAAAACTCATAAATTACCACAAATAAATAGAAAAAGTGATATTTATCATTGATTAGTAATTAGGGCCTGATGGATTTACCAATGAGTTTTAGCTTTGGTTTAAAGAACAGAATATTCTAATGATGTTTAAACTATTTCAGTGGCATAGAAAAAGATGGACTGTTTTCCAATCCATTTTGTGAATCCAAAATTGCTTTAATAACTATAAAAATAGTACAAAAATAAAACTATAGTTATTTTGCCTCTAAATATTGAGCACAATTTTCTACAAAATATTAGCAAATGGCTCAGAAATGTGTCAAAGAATAATATACTATTATAAGGTAGGGCTTACTTAAGGAATGAAAGTTTATTTTAATTCCAGGAATACATAATTATAACACATTGTATTAACACACTAAAATAGACAAATTATGTTAGTAGATAGTGAAAACTATCTATTTCACAAGATTCAACAGTCCTATTTCTTGATGTACACTCCCCTATATAAATAAAATATCCCAAAATGACAATAATATGATATGAACATTTTCAAAAATCAACCCTGTAAGTATATAGGCAATTGGATCATGGTAGTTGTGCAGCATATTTCATAGTGGGTTTGAGATGTTTTAATGAACTTAATCACTTTTTACATTTCTCAAATATTTGAAATTCTGAAAAGGTAAAGTTTGTAAAGAATTTTAATATAAAATTAAATCAATACTCCTGTTAAAAAAAACTATTTGGGGCCGAGCCCGTGGTAAAAGGTAAAGTTTGTAAAGAATTTTAATATAAAATTAAATCAATACTCCTGTTAAAAAAAAACTATTTGGGGCCGAGCCCGTGGTGCACTCGGGAGAGTGCGGTGCTGGGAGCACAGCGACACTTCCGCCGCGGGTTCGGATCCTATATAGTAATGGCCGGTGCGCTCACTGGCTGAGTGCTGTGTGGACGACACCACACCAAGGGCTGCGATCCCCTTACCAGTCACGAAAAGACACACACACACAAAAAAACCTATTTGAATTAAATTAGTAGCTAGACAGTAATATCTAGCTAGACAGTAATATCTATTACCAAGATTATTCATGCCTCAAGAATTCTTGAAAATCCAGTGTCTGGAATGCACACTGGAAAAACTCTAATAAAGTACTTGTTTTTTGCTAATAAATTGCATTTCTATAAACTGCATACAACCAAGAAAAAAATAATGAAGACTTCTATAATTTATAAGAAAATTGGGTTACATAAATAGAGAATAAATATAAACATAAATCAACACATTTTTCTACTCTAGTGATACTTAGAAAATATAGCAGAATTTGTGGTAGAAATCATTAACTACTACAAAAAGTACACTTTAAAATACTCAGTAACAAATTCAGGAAAAAGACAAAATTTATGTGAGAAAATCTTTGAAAGTTATAAAACAAGATCTGAGTAAATGGAAAAGAAAATGATATTATTAGCTGGGAAGACTTCTTATAAAAAGGGTAATTGTCCCCAAATTAACATAAATTTAATGCAATTTCAGTTAGAATACCATGTGCATTTTTACTTATGTAAGATGATCTTAAAATTTATTTGAAAGCCTAAGTGCTGGCAAATACCCAATGAATAATGAGAGAATATACTATAAGGACACTGCAACCAATTCAATATGGGAGCACTATGTAGAGCAAGTGCATAAATCAAAGCACACAAATATGTCTCAGAATATATGAGAAAGGAAATATACAATATTAAGAAGGTAAACTACCATATGGTATAGGTGCATTTTATTTAGTACAGGAATAAGATAGTGGTGACATCTTTGAAACGACCCCTACTATATTTAAAAGCAGATTCTATATGTATTAAAACTTTAAATTTAAAAAATAGAACAATAAAAACCATGCGAGAGTACATAGGAGACTAAGTTTACAATCTCAGCACAATGGGAGACCTTCTAAGTCAAGGATGAAAACATAAAAGTAAAGAACAACAAGAAGAAAAAAGGTTAAAAATATTAAAAATAGGAAAAAATAATGTAGTAAAAACATACCAATAATTATTGTAGACAAATGATAAAACTTAATAAAACCTAAAAAACAAACAAAATAGGAACCAAAAACTGTTTCTTAAAATCTTAGTGATGCAATGGATGTAGGAAAAAGATACTCTCATATTTTGTTGCAAACATTTTTTTTTTGAAATTTCATTAATAGGAGAATGAAAGAAAAAATTGAGTTGTTTAATGCAATATTATGCACTATTTAAAAGAATGAATTACAGCTCTACCATCTGAATAGTAGGGATCTCTCAAATTATTGCTTACTGAGAAAAGAAAGGTACAGAAATGTATAATATATGACCTTATTTTAGTAGAACAATGACCAACACTGCCCTGCCCCATTTTGCATGCATGCATTTGTATTCTTAGTTGGGAAATTGGAGTAATTCTCTTTAGAATCATTTACTCTGTGTCACTGTTCTAGGGGCTGGGAAAAAGACACTAAACAGAAAAGCCTATGTTCTCTTAAAGCTTATATTGAAGTGGGGTGAGAAACACTAAATACAGAGGATTAAAAAAAAACAGTAAGGATTATATGATAAAGGTCCTTCTGGTTAAACAGTTTGGACTTTTTTCTCAATGCAATGTGAATTCACTGTAGGGTTTTGTTCAGGGGAGTGGCATGGATTGATTTATTGTAAAAAATTACTCAGGTTGCTCTGTGGAAAATGGATTATAGAAGGAGAAAAAGTAAAATCAGTGATCTGTTCAGAGACTATTGCAGTTTCTTGGGCAAACGATAATGGTGTTTTGGACTAGAGTGGTGGCAGTGGAGATGGAGAGAACTGGGCACATTGAAGTTACACCAGGGTTCTTCAAAAAGTTCATGGAAAGATGGATATTATCTTTTAATCCTATTTCTCCATGAACTCTTTGAAGTACCCTTGTATTTTACAGGTAGAACAAGCAAGTATTGTCGGAGGACTGCATGGAAGCAAGGAATCTCGGATGACTCGTAGAATTTATATCTGTGCCACAGAGTAGATGATGCCATTCTTTTACCCCAATGGTGGAAACTGGTAAAAGAGTGAATTTCGTAAATTGGATTAGAGGGTTGCCTTATAGGAGTATTAAGTTTAACATATTTATTAGATGTCTATTCAAGTGGAAACATCAAATAAACAGTTGAATGAATGGACATAGAGGACGGAGAAGAGGATCGAGCTGGAGAAATAAAATTTAGAGACATCAGAAATACGTAATTGGTATTTAGACAAGTAGGATTAGATGAGAGAACTCACAGAGAGAATAAAAATATTACTACTAATAAAAAGACCTGGGCCGGCCCGGTGGCGCACTGGAGAGTGCGCCGCTTGGGAGCGTGGCGGTGCTCCTGCCGAGGGTTCGGATCCCATGTGGAGACCGGTTCCTGCTCACTGGCTGAGCGCGGTGTGGGCGCAACACCGAGGGTTGCGATCCCGTTACCGGTCAGTAAAAAAGACAAAAAGGAAAAAAAAAAAAAAAGACCTAAACCTGAGCTCTCACTGTTGTTATCACATCTAAATCTGTTAAAACTTTTGTGTTGAATGTGGACGATTTATTGTACAAAAGGGGAATTCAGTTGAAGTGCATTAAGGTAGGCATATTAATTATTGATAAATTCCATGTAGATAATAACTTGGTCTTCTGAATAATTAAGAACATACTTCGGGGCATGTTATTCCTTTTAATGCTAAAACTAATCCTGTAGTCCCATAGTACCATTTGTGATGTTTCTCCATAAGCAATGTATTAATTACCTTGTGATAATAAAAGTCTTGCATAAATTTAATTTGGAGTATACTGATACTTCCTTGCATGGTGAAGTCTTGGAAATTGCAATTTTTCAGGTTGTATAACAATTTAGAGAGATTTTCGGTTTTGGAAAAATTTTTGGAGTTTTATATACCATAAAATTTTAATAAAAAGATTCTTGAAGGTCAAAGATGCACTGTTTTCAGTGGGGGATTGCTCAGAATGAGAAATGAAATATGCTTATTCATTTATTTTTATTTTTTTTCCTGAATAGCTGAGCTGATTTTCTTCAGCAGACATGAAAAATAAATGAACTCCTTTCCTTCTGGGTCAACAGCTCTCTTAGCCTAATGGTTCTGGCAGAGTTAAAGTTGTTGTGTAACCCATACAGAAATTCTTCCCATGGAATCCAGAGAGAGATTTGATTTAGAGATCTGGGGATTTCCAAGCATAGCAATGTAACTGGAAAATCCTTGGCTTTTGGGTCTTGTGGGAAAAGCAAGCACATGAGACAAGTTTCTAATATCTGGTAGAAATTAAAGTGAGATTTAAAATTTCGTCGGAGCAAGTTTTCATGAGAAAAAAAATTTCAAAGTGTGGCTATCCTTTTCCTAAAAGTTTTTTTTTTTAAGGTATATTTATTAATAAGTATAAACTTGAATGATAAGGTAACTGCATAATAATTTGTTTTTTACTAATTCAGAAATTCACTGATGGTAATTTGAATTTATCTTAATTTAGAAAACTTCTTTATGAAGTTTACTTGAGAATCTTTAAAAACTTTATTTGGGAAACAATAAAATTTTGTTATGAAGTTGTGAGAATTTTTTGACAAATATTTTGAAAAAAAAATATATATATATACACATACACACACACACATATTTGGGGTGGGGGGCAGAACAAACTTAGCAACTTTCTCCAAAAATGAAATCATGGCATTTAGAGAAGTTTCCTTTCCTTTTTTTCCCTTGAATAAAAGTCATTTAGCTGTCAGTCTCTGTTGAAATTTCTGGGCAACCAGACTTATTCTTTTTTAAATATCTCAAGGCTTTACTTTCATTTAAAATTCTGACATTTCTAGGTACATTCAATCCTTTTGTAATGATGGTGAGCCCAGGATCCCACGTCTCATGTACTTGTATGTAAGTACTGATAAAAATCCTACATCTGGCTAAATTTTTTTTTTTTTCCTTTTTGTCTTTTCGTGTCCGGCAATGGATCGCAACCCTCGGTGTTGCTTCCGCACCTCGCTCAGCCAGTGAGCGGGAACCGGTCTGTATGTGGGATCCGAACCCTCGGCGGGAGCGCCGCCGCACTTCCCAAGCGGCGCACTGTAGCAGTGCACCACCGGGCCGGCCCATAAATTTTGAAAGGCCTTGTACACTTCGTACCACCCCTTTGCCCCATATTCAACTAGATACGAAGAATAAGATAAACTGAATGCCTCATTTGTTAGAAAACACCTAACTTAGAATGCAACTGGTGTGTGTACAGTTAACTTTAGTAAATTTAAGTTCAATATAGCTTGTACGTTTTGCCTATGAATTTCCAGGATTTTGAAATACAAGTTAACATAATGAAATTTTTGATATCTCTCATAATTTGAGAAAGAAAAAAAACAGTACCTATCCTATGCCCTCTCCTCTAAAACAATAAATAAAAGAGAGGCTGATATTTTTGGAAAAAAAAATGTTATCTCTAAATTTTCTTAGGAAGAGTTGAGAGAAAATAGTCATGAATCTTGGATGTTTAATCCACGGTTTAGGTAATTTTAAAATTTTAGGATTCAGAACCAATACTTCTAAACTTAATTCTGTGACATAAGCTGTAAATTATTCTTTCTCACTCATACAGACATTGCTAATCAATCGTCCTTCTGTGTACTACCCTGGGAAGTGCTCAGAATCTTTTTGAACATATTCTTGGAAGCTACTCCAATATCAGTACTGACACAGGAGATGAAAGTCTATTTTTCATTCTCTTCCTAAGACATAGGCATTGAAAGAATAAAAATGAAAATACATGAAAATATACAATAAGGTAACTTTTAAAAAAGAAAATTATATCAGTGAAAAGGATTATGAAAGAAGATTTAAAGAAAAATTATAGGCTTGATATGTATGATAAACAACTTTGTCAGGTGTCATTGAGAAGCTTTGAAATACTTTGCTCCTACTTCTACTCTAGATTGTCAGGAGCATAAGATTTGAGGCATTATCTAGTCTAATTCTCATCAATTCAGAAAAGAAAAAATAATTGGTACAAAGATGTTAAGTGACTTGTCCAGTGTTATAAAACTAGTTAGCAGGAAATTTGATTCTTGCACCCAAGTATACAGAGTCACCTGCAGTGTATAACCACTGTGCAACTTTCTGCAGCCTGGGCAATGTGGGCCTCTTCACTCCTTCCTCTCCCTTCCCCTTGCACACACAGCCTAAAATAACTCAAGAATGAAAAAAAAATCAAGATTGACCCACTGTAACAATGTTGCCTGAAACTTCATTAATTCACACAAAACTGCATGATTTTTGTCCTAACTGTACTCTATACCTCCTGACCACTAGATAGACCTAGACCAGGTCCATAACCTAAATGTAGTTCATGGATACATTTTGTTTGTGTTATGTTTTAGAAACATTTTCAAAAATGTAAAAAATCAAAATATTGGGTGACTCTGGATGACATTCTCAAAGGCAGCAATCAGATGGGATTGGCTGAGGAACAGGCTGACACCTTTGGTGAGATAAGGGGTATCTACGCTGCCAAAGTCCTCAACATCCCCTCTCGTCTCTGACACCAATATTGAAATATCATTTGCCACAATCAGATGGGATTGGCTGAGGAACAGGCTGACACCTTTGGTGAGATAAGGGGTATCTACGGTGCCAAAGTCCTCAACATCCCCTCTCGTCTCTGACACCAATATTGAAATGTCATTTGCCGTTCATCAAAGTCCTACAGCATATAACTTCTTATCCTCACCGTATCTCTATCAAAAGATGGATGAAAAAATGTACAGCAAGGCCATGTGATTTTTTTGCCAACTGGACTCACTTTACTTCTTGACTTTAACTTTCTAGACCCTGTAAACATCTGAGCTTACAACCCTTGGCCAGACTGTGTTACAGCCAGGTGGCAGCAGTATACATTAAAAGTTAGATTTAAAACCACAAGACCACACAATCTTTCTTAAATTACCGATAGTGAAGAAAATGCGAAATAACAAAATCTGCTAGCTATTTCCTTTACTCCTATTATTTCAGCTAAGAACATAATTTTCTGCACACCATTTGCCCCTAAGAAAAGCCTAACTATACATCTTTTGAAGTTTAGTATTTATTATAAGTCTGGCAATCTTCATAACATCTATAAATGTCAAAAGATTTAGAAACACACGGCAAAGTAGTTTCTCAGCAGCAGATGAATTCTGTAGCACAAAAATTAGAACTACAATTAAGCCTGTGACTGGTACATTGCAGACTTTTCAGCAATAGAGGAGACCTATGGCTAAATCATTATGTCCTTCACCAGAGTGACCTGGCAGGCCGAACTGTGGACGTCAGACATTTCCTCTTCTCTCAACTGGTTTCATTCACTATGAACATTTTAATATAAGTTATAAAGAACCATGGCAAGGGATGGGTTGATATACCAGCCACGATTTAATAAAACCATGCAGAATAACTCTGCTCTTCCCATTACTTGACTTTTATGTAACTTTGGCATTGATTTAAACAGCATCTTATTTATTTCCAAGGAAATAATCTTATTAATCTATCTTTTAATATTTTAAGATTCAGAGATTATACATTTACTTCTAAATATAAAGAAAGCTAAATATGAAGAAATCCTTTCTTGACCCCTCTATAATAAATGATAGCATAGCTTATTTTCCTACCTAAGCAATCCAGGCTTCATTGTGGCACATGTGACCTGTTAAAAAAAATCTTTAAGGGGGGTTAGTAAGAAATTGATAAAGTGCCACAAAAAATGATTACATGTGTAATGGTGAATAAACTAATTATCCTGATTTGAGCATCACGTATTGCACAAAGGTACTGATATTCAATGCTGTACCCCACAGATATGCACCATCGATTATGTTTCAATAAAGAAATAAAATCTTTAGACAAATTAAATTTAGCAGAGTCAAATTGAGCAAAGAATGATTCATGCATCAGGCGGTCTTCAGAATAACGACAGGTTCATAGAGCTCCACCCAGCAACATGGACAGGCATTACTTACAGGCAGAAAAGGAGAGTGACATACGGAAACAGCTTGATCGGTTACAGCTCATCATTTGTCTTATCTGGGCACGGTGTAATCAGTTGGCAGCCGGTGATTGGCTGAAGTTTGGTTGCTATGTTTGGCTTAGACTCAGCTGCTTGTTACAAGAATATACTTTTATGTTAGGTTGTAGTTTGTTTACGTTCTAAGTTAAGTTGCAGTTTGCTACATAAGAACTCTAAGTAAGGAGGCAGATTCTGGCTAAATTTGGTTTAACTTAACAGATATTTTGTGTAAGTTTTTCTGTCAAGGATTTCTAATTTAAACCTCATTAAATACATAACACTCAGTGCTATAATTCCATCAGGAGAGAGAATCCTAGAAGAATGACTTTCAAAGTTAGGTGGTGAAATATAAATATATACTCCCAAATCCCTTATTTGGAGCAAAGATAGAAACACACATTTTAAAAATTTTCTTCTTGCTGCTGCTTTTTTTTCTGCTCAGTATGTAGGGGGAAAAGAGAAATTGTTCAGATATTTTTTAGTATTTCTCTGGATTCTATTGTCACATGTCCTTAGCACAGATCATTCTTATATTAAGGGGCACAATCCAAAAATTCTTTACCTGTTTCTCTGTGCAGGATAAAATGCAAATTGTACAACTATTAAAATTAGAGTATCAAATGTGGTGTTTTATGACTATTATTGTCTCTGCCACCCTTTCTATGTGCTACTTTTTGTCTTTTCTCCTTTTTTTTTTTTTCTTTGTCTCCTAATCCTCAGCCCTTTATTGTTTGCAACTTAGCTATCTTGTTTGGTCCTTATAGAATTATCACATAATCATGAATTTGAATCCCAGCCCTTCCAGTTCTGGTAAATTGTTTATTTTCTGTGAGTTCCTGGTTTTTCATTTCAAAATGGGAATGATAATAGTTTTTTATTCATGCTATTTTGGGGAATAATTGATGTAAAGTACTTAGCATAATGCCTGGAATATAGTAATTACTCAATGCTAATATGTTATGTAACTATAAAATCAGTATTTTATGAATATCCTGGAGTTAAGAGGTTGAAGCATTGCTAAGTGCTGAGAAAATTCTTTCTGTTTTATGAGAGAATTGTACCTGAAAGGAAAGTATACATTCCTCAATTTCACTTCTGAAAAATATTTTGGTCAATTTATGTATAATTCTCTAACTTGCAGCTCAGTCAAATCCGGCATTAATCAGAAATCTGGAGAACATGGTGTTTTCAGAACTAGAAGAAAATAATGTGGGATGACAGAGAACACATGAAATAAATGCTTTAGGGGCATACTGTACTCTTTTCTTGACTTTATTTCTGAATCTCTTTTACCTTAGACACTTTCATCTTTTTCAAAAAAAGACATGAGTTTTATAGGAAACATAGAAAAAGATTACAAATTAGAAAAGGTGAAAAATTGGATATCAAGAACTAAATTGTTATGTTGGAGATCAGCTATGAGCTCTATTTAACCTTTTTTTTTTTTTTGCTTGTATGATCTTGAAATTTTTGAGTCAATACTTCAAAATCAGTGCATTTTACATAAATACTCATATTTAGACAAGAACTAAATTGTTATGTTGGAGATCAGCTATGAGCTCTATTTAACCTTTTTTTTTTTTTTTTTTGCTTGTATGATCTTGAAATTTTTGAGTCAATACTTCAAAATCAGTGCATTTTACATAAATACTCATATTTAGATATTTGGCTAGTGCTATGGGATCAATGTGCACCCCAAAAGTTCATGTGTTGAAACTTGATTCCCACTGTAATAGTGTTATAGTAAGAAGGTGGGAAATCGATCATGGTATTTGAAAGGAGGGTCTGTGAGAAGTGATTGGATCTGAGGACTGTGCCCTCAAGAATGGATTAATCCATTAACGAGTTAACATTTCAATGGGTTATCAGGGAGTGGTTCAGGTGGCTTTACAAGGAGAGTGAGTAAGCAGGTTAGCTCTCTTGCTCATGCCATTCTCACCATATGATGCCCTGGTCACCATGGTATTCCATACAGAGTCACCAACCAGAAGAAGGCTTTCACCAGTCCCTGGACCTTGGACTTCCCAGCTTCCCAAACTGTAAGAAATAAATATCATTTTATTATAAATTTCCCAGTTTCAGGTATTTTGTTATAAGCAACATAAAATGGACTAATACTGCTAGTCTTAAAAATCAGATTTTATTTATATTCTGACACTAATATGCATTGCTTTCTAAGCTTCATACATAAATGCTGACATTGGCATAGGTGCTCAACATATATATGTTGAACACAACGAATGATCATGCTAGACAAAAGAAATACAGAGTGATTATAATTAACTGAATAATGTTGATAGGCCCTTAGGATGTCAACAGAGGACACAAAAGAGAAAGCAAGTGGAGTGATTTTTTATTTCATTCCTTCTTGAAATAACTTTGCAAAATGACTCATATGAACCAGTCTTTAAAAAATGCCTATTGGACATCTTGAAAGATTTTTTCTCTCCCGAAAAGCTCCTGCAATCTATCATCTTGACCTTCCCTCACTCTTCTGAAATTGCATTTTTGAAATTTCAGGTGGCATCCCGATGGTCAAATCCAATGATATCTTCTCAGCTCTTATGCCCTTTTATGTTTTGTAACATTTGATACCTTTTGCCCTCTTATTCTTTGTATTTTTTTCCCCACTAGAATTTGGCTAGTATTTCTTTTTTTTTTTTAATTTTATTTTGTCGATATGCATTGTGGTTGATTATTGTTGCCCCTTACCAAAACCTCCCTCCCTCCTCCCTCTCCTCCCTCCCACCCAACAATGTCCTTTCTGTTTGCTTGTCGTATCAACTTCAAGTTATTGTAGTTGTTATATCTTCTTCCCCCAGCCCACCTGGGTTTTTTATTTTGTGTGTGTGTGTGTGTGTGTGTGTGTGTGTGTGTGTGTGTGTGTGT
>NW_007731700.1:19507-20930 GCF_000696425.1 Galeopterus variegatus
GAAATTTATAAATTTCCTCCAGATTTTCAAATTTGTTGGCATATATATCCTTGTATTTCAGATGAATCAGTTGTAATATCACCTTTTTCATTTCTAAATTTTGTTATTTGAATCTTCTCCCTTCTTTTTTTTGTTAGCCATGCTAATGGTTTGTCAATTTTATTTATCTTTTCAAAAAACCAACTTTTTGATTCATTGATCTTTTGTATTGTTTTTTGGTTTTCAATTTCATTAAGTTCTGCTCTGATCTTAATGATTTCTTTCCATCTGCTAACTTTAGGTTTGGATTGTTCTTGTTTTTCTAGTTCTTTAAGGTGAATTGTTAGGTTGTTCACTTGCCATCTTTCCATTTGGCTAGTATTTCTTGAGAATTTACATTGTACCAGACACTGTTCAATCCTTTGATAACTTATTTACTGTTCATGAAAACCTCATAAAGGAAGGATTATCCACATGTTAAAGATGGGGGAATTTGTTCATGATTGCTCAGCTAACATATGGGGAGAAGAAGAGAATCTGATTCTAGGTGCTGAGTTCAGAGTACACATTCCTACCACTGTGTCACAATGGTGGCAATGCAACATCCAGAGTCTTCCCTGACCACTTTTCTGTGTCCTTTAGTCAGCTTGGCAGGCTGATTCAGCTTTCATCATCTGCCTCCTTAAAAATTATTATAGCCATGGGGCCGGCCCGGTGGCGCACTGCTATAGTGCCCCGCTTGGGAAGCGCGGCAGCGCTCCCGCCGAGGGTTTGGATCCCACATACAGACCGGTGCCCGCTCACTGGCTGAGCAAGGCGTGGGAGCAACACCGAGGGTTGCAATCCCGTAGCCGGTCCCGGTCCGGTACGGGGGTGACACTGAGGGTTGCGGTCCGTTGCCAGACACGGAAAAAGACAAAAAGGAAAAAAAAAATGATTATAGCCACATGACACAGTGATTATCCTCATTCAATTTCCACCTTTCACTCCCATTCCATGGATTTCAAATATCTTACTGATATTTTAGCAATTGAGATAAACCTCAATTATTTATCTTTTACCTAAAAAAAAGGTTTAGAAAAATGTGTTTAAATATTTGAGAGGCTGGATATAGTTTTTACTTTTGATTTCTATTTTTTAAAAAATGAGATTGTAGTGTTGAATATGATTTGTGCTAATTTAAAGAATTTATTGAGTTTCTTCTCATGGCAAAATATATGATCAAAAATGTATTAATGTTTCACAGGTACTTGAAGAAAACATGTACTTTTTTTCAGAGTACTGATTTCATTGTCAATTCTTATTACTTTTCTTTTATTCAGTATTGTTATTCCATTTTTAAATTTTTTTATTCAGAAAGTAAGAGATTTATCTTTGCACACTCAGATATTTTGACTCCACATATTTTGTTCCTATAGTACTCAGTCCATAGATAAACCACAAT
>NW_007731700.1:21483-24176 GCF_000696425.1 Galeopterus variegatus
CAGATATTTTGACTCCACATATTTTGTTCCTATAGTACTCAGTCCATAGATAAACCACAATTATGTTTTCACTGTATAGTATATCTTTCACAATTATAAAGATATTATTTATTTCATACTTAATGTTAATTTTAACTGTTATTTGAACTTCAATAGCAAAAAAGCAACCACTGTGTATTTAACCATATATTTCAGAAGGAAGTCTTAAATGCTGACACATAGTACTCTAATATTTGTTGTATAAATAAATGAATACAAATTAGTTTACTGGATTATGCACATGGTTCCTCCAGGCTATTGTTTTATCCAAGGACAGGAACAATGGCAAAATTATGGAATATGCCTCCCTGAGGTTAACTTTTTGAAATCTTCTCTAAGAAAACCCAAAATTCGTCACTAGAAAATTATCTACACTTTTCAAAAATTAATATTTTTGATCTATATTTGTTTTAGCTTTACAGATAAATTTTGTTTGATGTATAATTTATTTTATTGTCTTGAATTTAGTTGTCTTAAGGTGTTATAATATTCACAGTCTTGGTTTATAATCCTTGTTCAAAATGTCAAGTATGAACATTGTTGTTCCAAGTAAGAGGCAAGGTTGATATTCTTATTGCACTTTATTCTTTTACATTCACAATATGATTTACTACTTATTTTTAGTTTTTTAAATCAGTGTTACTCAGTTCTCATGTGTAGTGGTATTCTCCTAAAAACTTGTTTAGCAGAATCAAAATATGATCAAACAATGAAATATGTCTCATTCTATAAATCTGGGAATTTTCCTCGTTGCTAATTTTGATAAAGGTGCAATTGATGCCCCTAAATAGTGCTGTTAAATGATGAGATATGTCTTGAAAACTCCTTTTACCTCATTTTCAAAAGTAAATGTCTCTTTACAGATTACCCAGTTTTAGGTATTCCGCTACATGCAACAAAAAATGAACTAAGACAAATGGGAAGCTTCAGATCAGTCTGGTTTCCTGTAACCCCATTTTTTGGTACTTCCATTAATTATTCAGAAACATAGTATTAGGTGTTACAAAGTCTCCGTACTATCCTCCCCACTGCCCTTTTTATTTGCAAAGAATCTAACTTTTATTTTTACAGTTGTAGAAGCATGTTATATCTTTAAAATCCTTGCAGACATAGTTAACACTTTTTCTTGATAAAGTGTATCAGGGTGAACTCAAGGCTATGATTCAGTGGTAAGAATCCACATTTTTTTCACAAGGACCAAATTCATTTGAGAAAAGAATATAATCATATTTAGTCCAAATATAATAATCAAATGCGGTTTTAATAAAAAGGAGCTGTGGCCCAATTTTTTTCCCCCTGGTTCAAGGAGTTAAACTATGAGTTTGAAGATTTATAGGATCTTTTCTATCTTACTGTCTTCCTCTTTTTCTTTCTCTTTCTCTCTCTCCATATATATGCATATATGGATAATATATATAGATATGCTAATATACATATATTTCTATGCATGTATATCTGTATTTGTATTTACATATACATACATATAGATAGATATAGGTATAGGTACATACACTTATTTAAAAATCAAACATATATAAAAGGTATTTAAATAAATAGAAATCTTTTGATAACCTTCATAGAATGATGATTTAGTCAACTAACCCAGTCAGTGGCATCTGAGTGTGGAATACTGTGGAGTTGAGCAGGGCATTTTTAATTTTTTTTTTTGCCAGCAGCCATTTTTATTATTGCATTCTTACCTCTCTGGCATTCATTCCTTTTTCTTCCCTGTAAAAAGATCATTTAATATCTGCTTTGCTTGAGTTTTATATTGGCACATGAAGGACAGAGCCATGCTTATAGTAAGTGATCAATAAATGTGGATGCTGTTATTATTCATATTCTCCTGATATTCTGGAATGTACCTATGACATGGAACATAAATTTAAACTTTTCTTCCTCTCAGTTTTCTATTTTTTTGAGCCAATTTTATCTCAATATACTTCTGTCTTTCCTAATAACTGAGTGATAGTCGAACTGAAGAAGTTTTAGCTGTTTGTTAAATAAAGGTATATCATCCCCTTTTATCTTTTCCACTTTTAATTTTACCCCTGATTTATAGCTGAGAGTAGACTAATCTTTTCTGGGTGATGTTCTGTTTGTACTCAGCAAAGCTTCCTATTCAAACACTCGCACCTGTTCCAGTCAGTCCTTCTTTTTGGATTTGGAGTATTCAATTCTGCCTTTAGAGTCATCAGACTTGGCATTACCTTATCTCTTAACCACGGCTCACTGGGAATTTCATGCTAGTACTCTGATCTAAAGCTAATAAAGGAATAAAATAAAGTTGGCCCGGAAGAATTGATCATCAGGAGCCCTTCTATTCTTACATTTGTTCAAAAGATTCTTAGCCCATATTCGTAGGGGGAGAAGATTTTAGGTCTGCCTTTAGTGCATTGAAAGGCTTCAAACCTGTTCCAGGTTTTCTTCCCGATTGTAGAATATGAGACGACATAAAATTGTTGGGTCAGAGATTCCACATAAAGTATTTGAGCCAATGAGCGGGAACCGGTCTGCACGTGGGATCCGAACCCTCAGCGGGAGCGCCGCCGCGCTCCCAAGCGGCGCACTGCAGCAGTGCGCCACCGGGCCAGCCCAAGTGTGCCTTTGTAACATAAACACAAAGCAACTGTACTGTTCTCACTAAATTTGAG